>NC_057776.1:4862806-5162806 GCF_014825855.1 Bombus pyrosoma
TGGATGCCCATGCTGCTTCTTGAATAGTTTCTGTAAGTGTTGTTACTGCTTGTTCAATGTGTTCGGGTGTTTTTAATGGGATGTTGCAGTTGATCTTACTCTCGATTATTTCTTTAAATGATTGCCACTTGGTGGTTTTATTGCATAGTGTATCTGGATTGTTATAAATTATTGGTTTGTTTCTGTAAGTAATTATTATTGGTGTATGATCGGAGTTAAGCTCTAGACTGGCTGCTATTTTTAGCTTATTTACGTTTAGTCCCTTTGTAACTGCAAAATCGAGTAGGTCAGGTATTTTGCTCAGGTCTGTCGGCCAGTATGTCGGTCTTCCTGTGAATAATATATTGAGGTTATTGTATCTAATGTGATTTTCCAGGGTGACATGAAATTTCTCCGTGAACGGTACACGCAGCAAACAAAGCAAGAGAGCACAGCCTGAAAAATGAACGTGTTTACAAAAGGGGGGGGGGGGCGGGCGCTGCTGTTCTTTAATGTCAGCACGTTCAGCAACGTCAGAAAGGTTGGCAATTAAGTGATTGCGGATTTTGTCATTAAATGATATTGACAAAGCCTCTAATCACTTAATTGCCAACCTAATAGTTGCAGCGGAGAAAATTCGACCCTGCGGGCCCATTATGTTCTTGTCGGATTTACGATCGCTTGAGAAAAGAAGAATCGAGTCTGTTTTTCCTTTACAAACTTAACAGTAATATTGTTCTTTGTCCCCGACTCCTTCAACTTATAAATTTTGATGCCACCAACAGATCGTTTAGGTGGTTTAGGTTCTCTATATCTTTTCTACCGCCGTGGCTCCTTACTTGTGAATTCACACCCAGTAAGTCTACTCAGGATTCACTACGGCCCTTACTGCATGTGTGTCGATGTTTTTGGCATTGGAATCGGTAGCTTTAGAAATTCGCTTCGTGTAATTTTGTGAGGTTACATGCTGTTACATTTCTTTTGTACTTTATTTGTATCTCTTTCTTTTCTATGCACTCTACGTAGCTCCTTTGGTTCTAGCATCGCACATTAATGGAGATTTATCGTTTATTCATCCTGTTCCCATTTATCTTTAGATAAATAAAAAAATACACGAATATACAAAGGTTGAAAAAGAGCGTAATCAGCCGGCGCAGGAGACTCGTTGTTGGAAACGCTACGAAATCTATCGATTTTCTGGACGACCGGCTGACGCGTAGCGGAAATTAGCCGACTACGATTCGAAGTTGAGTTCGAGACAAATGGAAATTTTATTCCTCCGCTGACATCTTACGACGAAGCACAAGTGGAAAAATTGTTTTAGAAGATTTAATATTACGGAACTTCTTGTCGCAAGGTGGCGCGGCGCGTATTTCTTGCCTGTTGACTATTAATTATGACGCGTGCACAGCTTGACAGCTAATTACGAAGAAAACGTCCGGCGAAGCTTGAAACGCTTTTTAAGACGCGTAAAACCACCAAAGCCTTTAGCAAAAGGACGTTGAACGTTTTAACAGCGCTGTTCCAACCTCACCAGCGTGTAATGAGGCGAAGAGAAAGTGAATTACGCGCGTCATGAATCGTCTCACAGTGTATAACGTTGATGTAATAAGGTGTATCATCGCGGCTGCTTCGAGGTAAAATTTCATCGACAAAGAGAGGCGCATTTGTTGCGGAATACGATTTTTTCTTTGATTGAAGAAAAACTGGAGCAAAAAGAGGGCGGCTCGTCGAGTTCTCTCATTGACAGAGGAAATGATAGGCCGTAATTCAGTGGGAAAGTAGCAGTTACGTCGGCGACGCGACGTATTGAATAAAAAAAGGGATTATCCCTGTGCAAAAGACGATACGACGAGCTAACGTCACCTAGAAAAGCGTCAGCGGCTGGAGAATAAAGCATGCGAAAGATATTACGAGCTAACGATGATTTCAGCCACGTGGCTGCTACTTTATTGCTCGACGATGTACACCGCATCGTCACACCGAACGAATAATTTATACCACCACGTATACGCGACAGCTGACAGTGTCGGTCAACTTCCAACTAGCTTTCCATCGAATGTTGTTCACGTGTTTATCCGCTCGACTCTTTTTTTAATAATTTTAGTGCATACGCTGTTCAACTGTACACGGTTGGGTAAAAGTAATCGCAGTACAGTCGGGCGGAGGGTGATTCTGCGTGAAAAAATATGTCGAAAACGTGGAATAACATTTTTGTATATCACGCTTGGTTGCTGAGAAAATCGGATCTGAAAATTCGTCAAGTATATTTCCACTTGGCTAATTATCGACCAGGTAGGAATAAACAATCCTTCCAGTGAAACAATTTTTCCAGTGAAGGCCACGTTTTCAAAGATACAAAGTTCGAACGCGTTTCATTGAAAAGGAACTGGTTTGCCGTGCACGTGAAACAATTTCAAATTTAGTTTTCTCGGAAACGAAGCGTCTTATGAGAAAATTTCGTTCTACATTTTTCACTTGTTTTCTTGTGTAGTTCAAACCTCTGTTGATTATTCAATCTCGTTCGGTCTGGAATTAGCCGAATTTACGTCCACTTGTCAAACTTGTAAGTCGATCTTTTCGGAAAGGAAGCATCTTATGAAAAATGTCGTTCTACATTTTTCACTTGTTTTCTTGTGTAGTTTAAACCTCTGTTGATTATTCAATCTCGTTCGGTCTGGAATTAGCCGAATTTACGTCCACTTGTCAAACTTGCAGGTCGATTTTCTGCGAAACGAAGCCTCAGAGGGAAATATGTTTTCTTCAAATTCTATTCTTATTTTCTCACGTAGAATCGTCCGCTGCTCGGCTCTGCTACGATTTCCCTCCTATTTAATCGGATCCCTCTGCGCAAAATATTCTCGAAATTCCAGTGCAGTTGTCATCGCGGATGACTCGCGTTATCGCCGCTATTCGATGCTTCGGTCGGTCGATGGATTCTTTGGTCCACGCGATTTTACCGGGTTGGAAACGAAGGAAGAATCTGTAGAATCTACGAAAAATTGGTCGATTACGTCGAATAAATAAATACACGTCGGAAATTGGAAGACCGTTGGCGAGGAAGAGAAAGGATGACAAACGTGACTGTTGCCGAGTTTCTGTTGGCCGAGTTTGCACGACTACGCGCGTTGTTTATCGAATCCGCAACGTCAAATATTTATCCGAGAGAGGAGTAGCATAATGGTTTCGTAGATAACGCATTGACGAAAACAGCCTGCAACCAAATGCCTAATTACCTTATTAGTTCGATCGTTTTAGCAAACAATTTTCACAGTGCTCGGAGGAAGTTTCGCGCTAACCGTTAGGACTTGGCGGTTTTCGTTGTGATCCAGCCGATACGTCGTGTATCTCACGGCGTATCTGCCAGGCTTCGTAATTGGTTCGAGGCCAAGAAGCCTTAATTAGAAACTTCGCGTCCATTTGTTTCCCTTTCTCACGCCCCCTTCTTCCTTCCCCTTCCATCATCTCCAACGATCTTTATTTCCGTATATTACATTAAATTCAATTAAACGTTCATTTTCCCTCCGTTCGTCGTTTCCCCTACTTTTCGCCTTTGCTTTTCGAACAACCGCGCTCGCGAATATTTCCCAGGGTCTTCTCATTTCTCTCTCTTTTTCTTTAATATCGCGTTCGCTCCTTTGCTCGAATTCTTCGATTCTCCAACCATCTGCCGATTTCCTCCGACGTTCGCTCATCTCATATCCGGCATTTTATCCTATCCATTTGGTTACATTATTTCGAGCGAGTTTCCTTGAAGCTTTTGGCAACGGTTCGGCTGGCTTTTCGCGTCTCTTCTTTCTTCGCGTAACGCGAGAGACAATACGATGTGTATAAAATGTAACGTAACAAAATCGGAGATTCAGAGTAAGAGTTATTTTGGACAATTTTTGGAGAAAATTCATTGAGTGAAAATTAACATTCATTTTGTAGCGGCACATGGCCGTAGGAAAAGTTTCAAGTTGAAACGGAAAATTCAAATCTGGGAGAGACCGATATTATTGTGACTTTCAATACTAACGTTGTTTTCGGTTACAAGGTCTAGAAGCAAAAGAACTTTGAATAGACTGTTATTGCTGTTTCTTGGAATCTTCAACCAGAGTTACATAAGAAGGTTAACTTTTTGTGGTAACGTCCGTCGATATAAATGTATGAACGTGCTGCCTATAATATTATTCTTTCCTCGATTGGTATAAGTAATATCGCGCGAGCGACGATTAAAACCGGCATATGCTATCTCCGTACTTGTACGAAAAAGGTACGAAAAACACCGACGAGGATGGGATTCGAACCCACGCGTGCAGAGCACATTGGATTAGCAGTCCAACGCCTTAACCACTCGGCCACCTCGTCAACCTCTCCGTACTTGTATTTGTACTTATTTTAGTGCGCCTGACTATCAGAAATTCATTCACTCGTTACTTTATTAAATACGCATACACGTTACAATCATCTCAATTTAAATGAAAGGCGGTTATCGACGAATCTGAAGGAAATTTGTCAGAAAATGAAATGATTAAAAGATATCAATTTTTGTATTGTTCCGACTACGAATAACCACAGTATGAGTGATTACTATTTTTTTCTTTTTCGCTACCGGTAATCATTATCGCTGGCGGAAATTTCATTTTCGCTACTAGTAACCAACAAAATAATTTAGTTAGTGAGCATTATTATCGACAGCCAGAATTTTATTTTCGTTACCGATAATCATTATCGATGGCCGAAACCTTCTTTTTGCTTATCTCTAACTAACATCAGCGACAAGAATTTTCTCTGTTCGCATTCTATTATTGTCAACTGTTACTAACGTCACTGGTGATTAGTATTCATTGGAAACATGGAAGAATTTCATTACTTATGATACTTGTACGTTCTATCATTCGTTGTTAAAAAATGATATAAAAATACGTTATATCAAAGGAAGGATAGAACAAACGATATTGTAACAGTTTTATTAATTTATCGTGCTACAATATCTTTTATTTTATTCTTTCTTTCATATATTCTCATGGCGTTTCTTTTCTGCTTAATAAAATATACGTTTCACAATCCATTTTCTTTATGTTGTCAATGAACATATACTAATCACCGATAATGTTGATAACAACTATCAATAATCGAACGTAACCAGGGAAAATATTTGCCAACGAATAATCGTCGATAGCTAAAATAAAATTCAGACCATCGATGATATTTATTGGTAACCAGAAGAAATTCCGGACGTTTATATTGCTTATTATTAACCAAAATTAAACTTGCCTCGTCGATACTGCTTATTCGCAAGCAAAATAAAATTCCCTTCGTCGATAATGGTTATTTTTTTTTATTATTTATTTAAATTTTACAATTTGTCCAGTAGGACATTTGGTAAAATATTATAGCTTAAATATACATAGCATGTGGATGGTTACCCCCAGCGGGGTACCATCTTCGTGTTTGTTGTGATATAATGGTTATATCGATAATCAAATAAATTTTAATCATTTATATGATCGTCCGAAATCAAAAGTTTTTAATTAAAGATATTAACTCGTATATTAAAAATTAAAAAATTTGTCCGATGTAACTGTTATAGTGTCTGAATGAAATATAATAAAAGCGCTTGCCAAAAGTATACTACACACAGAGTGTGTCTCGACTGATCAAGTACATGAAAATGTTTGGTTTACCCGGCGAATCGTCAGATTTGAGACCGACCAATGTCGATGTAAGTCGGAGATATTATGCAATCAATATTTCCTGCTTTTACGGAAATTGATTGGCAAGTCTTAACGTTTGCTACTAAGCTGCGGTAAATGTCACAAGTTTCACAGGGGCGCGTACCCGCACCCGCACCGTATCACAAGTCTTTCTGTTCCGACTTGTACGTTAGCACTGCTCTTTTCCGATATTATCGAAATAAAACGAGCGTAAAGGGAAAGATTCTATGAATTACCATTCGAGTCAGTGCAAAATGAAAACAGCAAATTTCACCCAGTTGGATAGGAACGAGTGAAAGGAATCGACCGTGTCGTTCGCTCAAAGAAACAGTCGAAACCAACAGAAATTCAAGGGAGGGGGCCGATTTTCGGTGAAAAAATTGTTTTTTTAAATTTACTCGCGTGTGGGATTGGTATCGATTTGGACTAGATTTTTTCGTGCGAGCAACGCGTATGTACGTGTGTCGCGTCAATGTTGCACACGTACGGACAAAAATAGTACAAGCGCGCTGCATATAGTACAATATATAGTTTAGAATGCTTCCTATACACTCATTTTGTGTCGATAATAGCAGAAAAGAGCGACGACAACGTGCAAGTTAAAACGAAAGCACTTTGTCCGTGTTTCTTATACTTCTGTACGCGAAACATCTGACATTTAGCGTAGCTCAGTAGCAAACGTTAAGATTTGCCAATTAATTTTGTTAAAACAGGAAATAAATATTGATTTTATAATATTCCGGATTTATATCGACGATGACGGAAAATCTTAAGATTTATCGTAAAAATCTAACATTCTTCGATATTTTACAAGAACATATGAGCGTGTCACAGAGCCATAAATTAACAATAGAAAAACCAAGGGGGCGTAACGAACATCCCGCAGGCCATCGAAACAACAACGTTGAAATTGTCCCAATGTGGGACAAAGTCTAAAAATCATTTAAGTGGTTAATTACATTTTGCGCTAATGATTTTATTTAACGATTTCACATATTGTTTATACAAAACATCAAATTAAAAGTGTACAAAATTATAGGTAAAATTAAAAACATCAAAGATGATTAAAGATAAATAACACGACTTGAAAGTGAAATTAAAAATTCATAATACATTTTAATATTTTTTTACAGTGTGCTGTCGTTCGATTATAACTTCATTTAGTCATAACTGATAGTATAACTTTTTCATTAATTTTAACACCAGCAAATTGGTGTATTTTGTTATTGTTTACTTGGAATTGTTGGCAATTAATCGCGCCACTTTTTCTGATTTTATAAAGTACAGTATATCGTACAGTAAGTACATAAGTACAGTGTATTATACAGTATACAGTATAGACAATTTAGTGGTGTTAAAATTAATGAAAAAGTTACATTATCATTAGATGGTATTGACAAAATTCGCAATCATTACTTGCCAACCCGTACTTTACAAAAGCAGAAAAAGTGGCGCGATTAATTGCCAACAATTCCAGGTAAACAATAACTAACAATAACAACAACAAAAAAGAAAACGCGTTGCTAAAGTGAAAAAGGGAGATCTCCCCTTTCGGTCACGCAACGATGTTCTTCACAGAGGGGAGATCTCCCTATTCAGTTGGCTAGTTGTTAGCCGTCACTCTGTTGGATTCCCATAATAAACTCTGCCAATATATCTAAAATCTGAATTTTTTACTTTAAACTTGCGCGAAATCATTCGAACGACGCGAGGGAACGACCAGTGATTTCTTAATTTCACCACTCGCTATGTCTTCGACGTGATAAGTGCATACGTGTCACAGGTATATTAAAAGAGTGGAGTTATCTCATTAAAAGACCTCTTTATTTTGCGAAACGCAACGTCTCACGACGTATGTTCCATTCGTCTCGTTATTTACATTTGGTAATGTCTTGTTGGTGTTGCTTTGTAGGGCCGTTGGACACGGTACATATCCCGTCGTCGTTCCGGTAATAAAGCTGGAAATCTCTGGGTTTGAGGAGCAAACGCCGTGCCGCTAGAAGCACCGGCTTCTCTAATTCTCGCCTCGGCTTTTTCAAGAGGCAAAGAAGACGAAGAAGGAGCGTTGCTGGCAAGGGTTTTGCTCAGAAAGCAGCCTAAGATGAAGAGGATCGCTCGGGAATATTCACCGATATTGCCGTCAGTGGTATAACACCGTCTTCCTCCGTTTTCCAGCGTCGTAGAATAATTTTCAAAATACAATGAGCACCTTGAATGAAGAATAAACCGACCATCAAACGAATGCGATTTTACCTTTTTATTTCTTTCTTTTGTGTTTGATCGAAAGGATCGCCGGCGTTCGAAAGAACGAAACTTTCGATGAATTGCATTCGATTTCGATGCGACGCACGATGTGACGTTTGAAACGTTCTTTGAGCACCTCGAGTTTTCGGAACATTATTTCGAGGCAGAAACGCGGCAGCTGATTGGTCATTGATTATAGTAATTTGGGAAATTTCATCGATCGCAGCTAAAGGCGACTGGAAATTGTCTCTAAATTCGTCTCGTTCTTCCAGGGCTCGGCACACGCGGTGCGACCTTGAAAAAAGGAGGAAAACGACTAGTTCGTTCGACTGCAAGCGATGCAATCGCCATCCTAAGATGTGAAACGGACGGGGTAGGAAATCGTCGCGTGGAAGGTCTATCGATTTGCAAAGTACCATGAAAGGGTTCCGGGTCGCTCGAAAACCCGGCCGATGTGATTGCAGCTTTTGGAAGAATTCCTAACCGGAAATGCGAAATGCAGCGCATGAGCATAAAACTGGAAACAAAGGAAGAAATAATACGCGGATCTTCAGGCTGTATCTAGCAGCCGAGGGAGAAATGCGGTAAATTCCTCGAGGGGAATACGCAATCGCGAGAACCGTGCGAACTCCACGAGCATTGTAGTCGTCGTCGTCGTGCAACCTGCAACGTTTAAACGTGTCGTTAACGCGCTCGTGCACGAACGCTGTTCGCCTCTTTTCGAAGGTCATTGTTTGCCGACGCGGCAACGGAACGAAAGTTTCAAAAGCTAGAGCCATCGAAACGTCGAACGCGATATTTATCGCGAGCTGGAGAACGTAATGTAGCAACGTTATGCGAGCGAATTTCGTGGCGCAAGATTTAAAGGCTCGCAGTGTCGTGTTTCGCGGAGTACAGCGTAACGACTATGGCCAATTTAGCTGCGTTGTTCCGAAGCCAGCAGCGAGGAATCCGAGACAGGCGCACGTTCGTGAAAATATGGTTATAGCTGGGAAAAGTTGAGCGCGTACGGTCGAACAATACGCGCGCTAAAGTTGGAAAATACAACTGCAACGACGCGCGACGCCCAGCAAAATGACGTTGGTAAAGACGATCGCGTCGTCCTGCTTTTCTTTGCTGCATCGCGCAAAACATCATATATATGTCGAGTTATCGTTAGGTTTAGGGACGTGCATCGAATCTTCATTCGGATTAGCCATCGTTGTTGTACAATAGAGATTATATTTACTGATATAAATATGATTTTTACAGAGTTTGACAAATAACCGTGGTGATTAGACACTCGAGATGTTAATGACAATGATCTTAGGTTCAATAACGAATCCACGGTCAACGGGGTAACCCTTTGTTAAACGTAGAATATATTTTGAAGCACAAAGTAACGTTTGCTGTGACGCTCGGTATATACTGTACGTAAAGACGATGTGCAACTCTCCAACGAGATCGCAAGAATAAAAGACTGATGAAAACTTTCCTCTCCTTACGATCGCGTTCGTTTGTTGTATATTGGTCAGGGATACCAACAAAATTCCAACCGCCGTTGCTAGGCCATAATATTGGCACTTCTCTGTTAGGTAAAAACGTCCATCCCGTGACCGTTCGGCGACCAGTTGTGTCACCTCGAGCCTAAGCCCACTGTCAGAAATCTCGGGCAAACATAATGGGATCGAATCATAACAACTACTTCTAAGTTTCATTATTTAAGTAAAGCTATGATAAATAGTCTAAAGTATTGGGGATCTTTGCAAAACTTTCAAAAGAAACGCCCCGATGTCCTTTCATCTCCGACATATGTTATAACCTGTTAACCTCTAATAATCATATTTGTACCATTAACTATCATCTATATGGTATGATACAAAATGGCTAATGCAAACGAAGGTTCGTTAAATGCTTCTAACCCCAGTGCGGACTCAACATATATGTATATATATATGTAAATTCTATAGAATTCAAACTACCCGCCAATCGACATGTTTACTTTCGCTTTGTTTTACCGGCAGCCATTTTACTGGATAGATTAGATCACGTGAGAAGAACGGTAATTTAGGACTTGGAAAATCGATCCTCGATTTTCTAGGTAAAATTTCTAGTAGATTTGTTATTAACACGTTGACTGCTATGGGGGTGACTGGTGACCGGCACTCGACTTGGCCGTGACGCCGTGAGGGTCACCGATGACCCGCGCACCAAGATTAGTAGAAACACATAATTTGAACAAATGTCAATAGTTATAAATTTGTTATTATTGCCATCGTTACTACAATGGTGTGACGAAATTAATGCAGTATAAAATATATAAAAATAGTTTTGTTTATACATGAAATATAGATCTGTCATGTGCGCCCCTCTCCAGTGGCTGTCGAACATGAAAAATCCGCTTCTCCCGTGTTTTACCTTAACGAACAATAACCCTAAGCAACGTTTCGACTTGAAAAATGTTTGATGGCAATTAATGGCTTTGACAGTAAAGTAAAAAATGCTAAGTCTCGTGACGGTTCTTTAGGATTATTGCGGGTCCGAATAAGTGTGATCGATGGATGGATTATGGTTTATGGAAGGTCCCGGGACGTAACAACATAGGACAATTATTTAGCAACACGAACGAACAATATGAGATAATTGATAATCACAAAAAATAAGTGAATCGAGCGAAATTGCAGTAGAACGCGATAGGGGTCACCTGTGACCTCAGTGAGATAAATTCATTAATGATGATTATACACCGTAACATATCTCTT
The DNA here is from genome assembly GCF_014825855.1 of Bombus pyrosoma. Lineage (NCBI taxonomy): Eukaryota > Metazoa > Arthropoda > Insecta > Hymenoptera > Apidae > Bombus > Bombus pyrosoma. The sequence continues at coordinate 4,873,470 of NC_057776.1, forward strand.
GGGGGTAATATTTCAACATTATATGTATCGCATAATAAAAAATTCATCGTAGCGCCTTGGCCAGATCTTGCAAAACTGGCGTGACATTCAACGTGTTAACTGTTATTTTATATAATTTAATTTATTCTCAAAATAAACTCGATTTTCCAGAATCGATCGCCTTATCTACCTCAAGGATTTACGTTATTACATACATATATATATATGTATTTTATTGGCAACTAAATGATTGCGGATTTTGTCAATACCACCTAATAACAAAATCCGCAATAACTTAGTTGCCAACCCAATATATTAGGTTGTCCGGAAAGTGTCTTTCTTTCGCAAACGTGTTTTTCACAACAATGCACCCTCATACAAACGTGAAACCACGTCTGTGAAATGTCGCGGTGTTTATCTCAACAGAACAAAATGGATCGTACGTAATTCGACAAAATAATATAAAACGAAAAACATTGTGCGTCTATTATATCCTCATAAAACGAAAGAAACTTTTCGGACAACCTAATATATGCTGCAGGTTCTACGTTGTGTGAAATTAACACGCCACGTTGAGTAGATAAACTTCTACAGAGTCCGACCGAGTAAAACGTGAAAACGGCCACGACGTAAATCCTTGTGGAAAATGAAGGAAAAGATATGCAATAGAATTTGTTCGTTCTCGGCTTAGTTTTCGAGAAAATCGAATTTGAAAACGTACCAGGTGTATTTGAACGTGGCTAGTTCCGGAGTAAACGGAACTAAATAACCGACAGGAAGTTGTTGTACGTGTGAAAATAAGTGGAAAATGTAGAGTAGAATTTTTCCGCTTAGGACTTCATTTTCAAGAAAATGGAGTTTAAACGCGTTTAGTTGAAGACTGGTTGTATAGAAAACGTCAAAATTGGAAAACTTTGAACTTTCGTTGGGAAACGTTCTACGTACCGACGAGAATGCTATAGCATAGAATTTAAGCGCAACTTCTCGTTCCAGATAGTTTCTTATAACGCCAGACGATGACTTCGCAACGTCATCTCTATAGAAAAAAATATAACTTCCAGCAAACATCATTAATTATCCTTTGGTTCTTGTTTGCACCATCCATCTAAATAAATGGAACAGTTTTCGTTTCGACTAAGAGGCGACCCGTACAGACTTCCCTACAGGTACACTTTTTTTTCTCATCCATTTGGACTACATTAACGCGTATCTTCCCTTTTCCTCCTGAGAAACTTGTGTCCTGGTATTTACAGCGTTTCCTACGAGCGCTCTTCGGTTAAGAATGGACTGACTACACAAGATAAACCAAATTTACTTTCCTCGGGGACAAAGCGACGTGTAAAAAGACGTTATTCTACATCGTCGACTTATTTTCACACATAGAATCAGCTCCTGACGATCATTTAATCCTGTCCAGCCTGGAATCAACCATTCTCAAACCTACCTGACATACTATTACCAACCAATATAAATTTCGAAACTCAATCTTCTCGAGAACCGAGCCGAGAACGAACAAATTTTATTCCACGTATGTTTGTCATTTTTCTGCAAGGAATTGTATCGTGATTTTACATGCTATTCAGACGGACTCATTATACTAATTAATCGATGGTAACATGGTCCCAAACGAAACGATGACAAACGTGGACGCGTAAAACCGATTGGCCGCGTTCCGGATTTTCGAACGTGGTCTGTGTGGTAATTGCAGTGGAACAATGTGATTCCTACGGACGATTTGCACTGAAATTTTGCCAACGATTACGAACGCTCGAGAAAACTTATCGAGCGGCGCTTCGAAATTTTCCACCGCCTCGGGAGAAAGAGCAGCAAAGTGGAGAGTTTTGCAGAGATGTTTGAGTCGTGCGGGCTACTTCAACACTGGCACGATATTTCCGCGCTCAACAATACCTTTCAGCGAAAAAAGTCTGGTCCGTTTAAAAGGACAAATGATTCAAACTGACTGAATGCAGCGATGTTAATTATCCGCTGCAAGAACCGAATATTTTCGATCAGATGGTATCGCGGAACCGTCGTTTATCGCAACGCTGGTCAATGGCAGTAGTCACTGTACCAGTCATTACTGCTATGTAACGCGTCGTATCGATGTATCGATAAATAGGGGCGTACAGTTTCGTCGATAAAGTCGATATATGGCTGATAATCAAATTATTTCCATTTTCCGCGGTTCGCTACACATGAGAAGATGGATTGGAAAATGAAGTACCAGCAGATTCGATACAACGTGAAATTGCTTTCCCCTCGAAAGCGCCTTGTTTCTCCATGTATTTATGTATTTACGTATATCGGCATCGTATACACCGCAACCAACCGGCTGCATCGAACGATGGCGAGTGAGTAAGCAGTCGTTTAATCTTCGAGTGCCGACATGCCTCGGATGTATCGTCGATTTATAACGCCGTATCCGGTGAAGACGACGCGCGTGTTACTCTGCCCGTTCCTATTTCCTCTTCTCACCGTAGCTTCTCGGTAGTCCAATTACAATTTACAATTACGCTTATAATAATTTACAATTAGAAGAGCGCGCCTGCACGCTACCGGAAGATTACGTGGGAAACACGGTGGTCACGAAACGCGCGGCAATTCACCGCTTTCGATCAAACGCGATTTAGCGAAAATCGATCCACTTTGCGTGGCCAAAGAATTCTACCGCTTTTTTCCATCTTGTCGGTAATATCGAATTTTACGCGAAAGAACGAGAATTGGAAAAACGGCGGTATCGACGATGCAACAGTAGCAACGACGCTTTAACAAGCCGAATGTCAGCGCATCGATCGACGTCGCTACTTGGAGATTTAATTTCTCATCGATGTATATCGCGAGAGTTGCTAATAAGAATGTGTGGGTTACGTTTGGTCGCGTTGCTGCGTTTCTTGCGGATCGCAGCTGATTTGACAAAACACGTGTACGAGTATTGCAACAACTTCAACGGCGATCAGAATTTTCGCCAAGTTTTCTTGCCTTATTATGCTCGGTTATTTGCTCCTAACCAGCGTCGCTCTCCTTCTTCTGTTTACTGTTGCACACGTTCTTCTCGTATTGCACGATACGTCGAAAATGCCACTCTTATTTTACTATATTTTTGTCTGTAACACAGAGAAGTCTTGGCTTCCGAAGTTCCGTATTATCCGAGGTACTTTAGACTTTGCAAAGTTTAATATGAAAGAGCAGGAAAAATAGTAAAATGTAAATAGTCAGGTAACAGTTGCTCGAACTTTCGATTAATTTTCCGAATTACATCGAAGTGCGCGTACAGTATTACCAAAATGTTCTTTACAATTTTATTGCACGACTTATTAGCAGCCAACTATCGGATTATTCGAGATAGCTTCGGTCCGCATCGAGTTGCGAAATCGAAACTCTACTGTATCCTTTTCGCGTGAATGAGCCGCGTACTTTGTTCGCCAAAGCGTACTATACGCTGTCCACAACAAACAAACAAGTCTAAAAATTATTTAAGATTAATTATATTTTGCGGTAATGATTTTATTTAACGATTTCACATATTGTTTGTACAAAACTACAAATTAAAAGTATACAAAAATATAGATAAAATTAAAAACATCAAAGATGACTAAAGATAAATAAGACGACTTGAACGTGAAATTAAAAATTCATAATGCGTTTTAATATTTTTTTACAGTCTGATATCGTTCGATTATAACTTTCTTTAGTCGTAACTGTTAGTGCAACTTTTTCATTAATTTTAACATCACTAAATTGGTATATTTTATTCTATTGGATTGGCAACTAAGTGATTGCAAATTTTGTCATTAGGTGGTAATTGCCAACCCAATAGAATAAAATACAGCATTCTATTCTATTGTTGTATTTTATTCTATTGGATTGGCAACTAAGTGATTGCGGATTTTGTCATTAGGTGGTAATTGCCAACCCAATAGAATAAAATACAGCATTCTATTCTATTGTATTTTATTCTATTGGATTGGCAACTAAGTGATTGCGGATTTTGTCATTAGGTGGTAGTTGCCAACCCAATAGAATAAAATACATCAATTTAGTGGTGTTAAAATTAATGAAAAAGTTACATTATCATTAGGTGGTATTGACAATATCGGCAATCACTTAGTTGTCAACCCAATATACTGTACTTTAGAAAAACAGGAAAAGTGGCGCCAGGTAAACAATAATTGATAGTAACAACAAAGAAAAGAAAAAAAAGGAAACGCGTTGCTAAAGTCAAAAAGGGAGATCTCCCCTTTCGGTCACGCAACGATCGTGAAACGTTTTTCACAGAGGGGAGATCTCCCTATTCGGTTGGCTAAGTGTTAAGAGGATATCGTTGAGTAATAGATTTTCGCTTTTGCGGCCAAATGCCACAATAATGCGGCCAACATCGAAACGAATTTTCAGTGAATCGGAGGGACGGGGACAAAGACGAACGCGGAGCGATTGACTTGAAATGGCACGGAAAGGAGCAAAAGCAAGCGCGTGGAACGGAAATTCGGTTGGCAGAGTAAACTTTTGGTTAGCGGGAATTAGCATTCGCTCGCGTTAGTTTCCATGAACGTAATTGCGTTGCGGTGTAGATGGAAGGAGAGGGTTGGTCTCAGGTTTCGATGGTTGTGCTTCAGCGGAAAACCGGATGCCCTCGCTCACATGTCACACCGATCTTTGTACCACTGCACTGAATTAATGAACCGACTGCAAGTTATGCTGGTCGCGTTCTTCGCGAACAATAAATTCTGCCACCTCACATCGTTGGTGATTATCCCCATCGCGATTATTTATTTAACGATAAATGAGATAAATTCCCATTGATAATGTACGATGCTGGAACCGAAGAAGCTACGTAGAACAAGTGGCAAACCTACAGTTACAACGGGCCATTACATGTAACGACCATTACAAAATACCGCGCAGCGAATCTCTGAAACCATCGATGCCAACGAGGAAATCGGAGCAGGTGCGATAAGAGTTGGCTGTGTCGCATACGCAATTTACTATGTTCAAGTTCACCAGAAAGGATCCGTAACGGTGTAGGAGAAAAGACCTTGTGAATCTAGACGACATGGCCGAGGCATAAAAATTTATAAGTTGAAAGAGCGGTGGGCAAAAAGCAACGCTATTGATAAGGTTATAAAGGAAAAGCAAGTCAGCGCCGATTCTCCTTGACTCGAATGATCGTAGATTGAACAAGGACACAACAGAGCTGTGAGTTATTTTTCACGTTGCATGACTTGAGCCTTCAGCGACTTCCCACAGTCCTTAAAACGTGCACATTCTGTGGCGCAATTCGAGCGAGCGCTTACGCGTGTTCCGGTGACCGCGTCCATCCGTTTTTCAACCACGTGAACAGTTTCGAAGCGAAAAACAATGCCGAGAGGTGGCGCAAACATCTTCGTAAATCTCGTAAACGATGGGCCAGTTTGCCGGAGAGTGGTAGAAAATTTAGCATTCTGGACGAATTTATTCGTTCGATATTTCAGCGTCTCGATGCCGAGGGCAGAGGGTGGGAAGGGAAATTAAAGCGAGCGTAGCTCACTCGGTCGAATCGAAAGATCGCAATCGCGTGCAGAAGAGAAGTAGGAAACAGTGAGGAAACGGGGCAGAGAGTGAGGAGGATTTGATCATGGAAAATGTCGAAAATCCGATTGCTCGAGTCAATTAAAGCCCATTAACCGGATCGAGCGTCGATTAATCGACCCGACAGTTTTGTAGTTTCGACGATGCGCGCATCCCAGCCGTGTTTCGTTAATTTGTTCCGCTCGCCTATTTACAACTCGTCCGCATCTCCTCGTTACCTCGTGTCACGGATATTTCATTTTCTCCGGGATAATTGCCATCTTACTTCCAATCGATATTCGGATAGCGAGGCGAGGAGATTGAGAACATCGTTGAATTTTCGGGTCAGCCCTCTCCATGATCGAACGATACGTTGCATCGACGACTAGAACCTTTTTCGTTGTTGCTGCGTCGATCATCGATCGATAATTCGTGCGCGTTACCGACGATGATCGCAGCGCTACGAATTCTTGGACGCGTCGCAAGCAAAGATATTGCGCGATTTTCCGACGGTTATTGCCGTTACTGTCGTTATTTCGATATCGTGACTGTGAGAAATTTGGGCCGGGAAATTGATTGTGAACGTTACTCGAACGTGTTGCGTGTCACGGTACCCTCGAAACGGAGATTTCTGAATAAGCAATCGGCTGGTTCCGCGTGTCACGGGAACTTTCGTTCGATCGGTAAATGCGATGTCGAGACGAAGGGCGCACCGTGAAGATAAAATCTTTGCTTGGTGAATTTTAACGATTTCCTTGTGCTATATGTACAGCAGGTAGCTGTATCGACGCGTGGTGTCGCGACGGAAACGGCGGATATAGGACGCTTGTGTGTGTGTGTGTGTGGAGCGGCGCGTTTAATAGGACAGCTACCAACGAAACGAGGAAATGCGATTCCACGGTCCCGTATGCCCGCTAATCCCTTTGAATTTCGAGATTTCGCTTGCTCCAGCCACGGGAAATAGGACGGAGATGTTTTTCAAGCGCAGACCGCATCGAAATTCCCGCAAATTCCGATCTCGTTGATTCGTGGCGGATAAACCGAACGCTAATAACTCTGTCGATAACTTTCACCGATTCCAACTTCCATGGAATCCCATCGATAAGCTGGCAGCGTTATCGCGTTACGACGATCGCTCTGTTATTTTCTCGAATTTACTTTTACACTGTCTGTCCCGTCTCGGCGACGAACGATCGACGATGCTCGACGCCAACTGTCGTGCTCCGTGTCTCGTGGATAATCTCGCCTAGCTTATACGAGAATAAATTGATCGACGATAGTAACCTTCTTACGTACGCGTTAGTAAACTGCAGGTCACTGGCCTAGAAATTGCGTTAAACGTTGTACCAATGGACTCGTGTCGCTGAAACTGACGTACACCGTCGGTGAGAAGATCTCGCCGGATATTATCGAACGATAATTCTCGCGAGTTTGTTCGTCTAATGAAAAGTTATGCCTTGTGCAAACAATAGATCACACGAGACTATGGTCCGAGTAACGTAGATCGTATCGCGAGAGCGCTGACAGATAGAATCGGAATGAGAGGAATGGCGGAAGCGTTGCCAGCCGGGAGAAAATACGCGCAAAGCGTGACGGAGCGTGTCGGTAAGAGTGCGTGCAGCGGCCAAAGAAAAAAAAGAAAAAAGGCGAAGCGCGGGAAGCGGAAAAGCATCGAAATCGATCGGACCTACAACGTAGAGCGCGCGACACCGCGTCCAATGTCGATGATCAAACGAATGATTCTTCTTACAGTACATTTACTGTACGCCAAGCGGACGAATCCTCCTTTACTCCGCGTTTTGGTATATTAAGATTTTATCTCAGAATAAGGAGAGCAAATGCGTGGATGAATAGAAATTCTTTATTCAGAAATGTTAGAAATTAGGATTTCCAGTGGTTTCTATCCTATGTGATAATGTATTGATTTATTACAGTGGATTAAACAGAAAAACGATGATTATTTAACTTGAACTTAATGCAGTAGTGTGATATCACAACTCTCGATTAAAGACTCTTCACTCTGCTGAAGGCCAACTGAAGACCAACATCTGCGGTGCCGAAATATATTGATTCAATTTTTTATTCAAGTTTTCCGACCCTTTCGACTCGTCGGCGTTTGCGCTTTATCGTCGACATTGTCTGTATGTCGGTACTATTGGGTTGGCAACTAAGTGATTGCGGACTTTGTCAATACCACCTAATGACAAAATCCGCAATCACTTAGTTGCCAACTTAATATAACAGAGACGAAAGAAGCCGCTGTAAAGAGAATCGTTGTGCCAAAAACTAAACATTAGAGGAGATGTAGAGTTTTTCTAAAGGTAAGGCCCACTTCAACTTGGTAAAATTAAAAAATCGATGTGCACAGGTGTATCAATTCGTGGCTTCAGAACGTAGAGTAGTTCGCAGAGATTACACAGAGCGTTCTTGGATGCTACACAAATGCTTCGAAAACGCTTCGACAATTCTCGTCGCGGAAAGAACGAGCGAATGATCTCGTAGAGTATTCCTGCGAATGTTTCGCTGACTTTAACGCGTTGACTGCCACGCGTGTTTTCAATGAAATCTCCTTCAGGCCACGCGTGCCGCAGTACTAAGCGTTCTCTGTTAGGTACTCCCATCATAGGAGGCACACAATGTATGTCTACAGCTTACAGGGAAACTTTTCTACCGAGAACGAACATTATACGTTGATCATTTTTACACGAGTTATGAATTAGCGATATCATGCCTAAACCGCAAGACCCATGTAGTGGGAACACTTAGGAATAAGAAAAATTTCTCCCAAAAGATATTCTTCGTTGTAAACTAAGTAAAGGGGAGATGGTATCCAAAGAAGATGATAACGAGATTGTCGTACTCAAATGGAGAGATACACGGGATGTGAGAATTTTATCGACAAAACACGCTCCCATCGTGGTACCAAGTAGAAAAAAAATCGTAGCGTTCGTGCTGTTTCTCCAAGCCAACAGACATCTGCAACATTAAAACCACTAGCTGTTGTTGAATATAATGAAAGATAGTGTGTTAGCGACCAAATGGTTTCTTATGCCACCACGATTAGAGAAGGAATCAAATGGTGCAGAAAACTTGGCATTCAAATCCTTTTGGCAATTTCTGTTGTAAACGCTCTGACGGTTTACAAAATTGCAACAAGGAAGGATATAAATATTAGAATATTTAGAGAATTATTAGCTGCAAAATTATTAGGATTGTCTGAAAATACAAAAAATCCTTGTCTTCGACTGAGTCAGCATAATATCGCCGTTCGGAAAAACGATTCCGAAAGAATCATTAGACGTCCATGCAAACTATGTTATGCGGATAAAAGACGTCGAATGGACCGAACAAATACACGAGAGAATTTAAAGAAAACAACTTATTGTCCAAATTGTCCTGACCAACCTCAGCTATGTATAGAATGCTTTAAAGTTTTACACTCTAAATAATTTTCTTAATAAACCATTTTCGTATTATTTTTATAACAATTCAATAGTTTTATTATTTCCTGTGAAATGTTTTTTCAAATATCTACGACGATCCTTCGCAAGTAGTCAAATAAGTGTCACCCGAATACGGGTGTCGTGGCAGGCAACATGTTAAACGATGTTTATCGACTATTTTGTACAATAAGGATCATCTATGCCCATGTCACCGAGCCATAAATTAGCGATAAAAAAACTAAGGGGGCCCAACGAACATCCCGCAGGCCATCGAAACGACAACGTAGAGAGTGTTCCAGTGTCAGAAAACAGTAACAGCACTGCCACGCCACCTCTGACCTGGGCCCCGGCGTCATCGCCGGCGGCACTCCCTCCATAGGAGGCAAACCCATAGTATATAAACCCTCCTAAAATCAGCTCTCGAGATTCTCTCCTCTAACATTTTTAACTGTTACTCTGTTGGATTCACATAATAAACTCTGCCAGTATATCTAAAGTCTGACTTTTTTTCTTACCTTGCTCGTGAAACGTTTAAACTTACGCGAAATCATTCGAACGACGCGAGGAAACGACCAATGATTTTCTTAATCTCACCATTTCCCGTGTCTCCGACGTGACACGCGCGCAAAGATAATACAATTTACTTTATTTCCACTGATTATGTGCACGATAGTGCGGCTTAAAAATCACATTAAACATTGTGCGCCGTTGATATCGACGATATCAGCGAAGAGCAATTTTCCTGCTGTGTAAACGCAGCGTTACACCCTTGTAACGGTAAAATGCCAGTCGACAAAATCCAAGAACCAACCGCGGATTTGTATTTTTGCGAATTGATATACCATGTGAAAAAAGGCATACTCGACTTTAAATGAAAGATGAAACACTGGCGATCCAATTACAATTAACTATCTCTATATCGTTTTAATTTTCACTGTTCTGTTTCGTTTTAATTTCCACTGTTCCCTTTCGTTAGGGCAGAGAATCGGCCACGAAATGAATAAATATTGGCTTTAGTAATGTGTACACGAGTCACGGTGAATATAGCGTAGAGAAGTTGATACAATGTGGTTCGATTACCTCGTATTGTACTTACACGTTTCCACGTTCGAATAATCGCAATTCACACCAAGTACGTTGAATGTTCGAGCAACTGGCAGCAACGCAGTCTTGAAAAATGCACGTTTCTATGGGTCCGAAAGAAAGCAGCGATCAGAACGCCATTTCCTTGCGAGCCTCGACAACGATAATTCCAAACTTGTTTCGCCGAAGGCACTTGTATTTTACGGGCATTTCGAAAGGCAAGCAAAGCCCAGTAAATGAAACCATATTAGATTTACACTACGAAAACGGAAACCACCAAATATCCAATTGAATGGCACGCACATAACACAAACAAGGCTAGTTAAATACCTAGGACTTCACTTAGACACACAACTTACATGAAAACAATATACTAAATCAATTATAGACAAAATACGAATAAAATGAAGACAGATGTACTGGCTAACTAGTCGGAACTCTAAACTCAGCATAGAAAATAAACTAGAAATCTAGAAAACGATAATAAAACCAATTTGGACGTACGGAATGCCACTATGGGGGACAGCAGCAATGAGCCACATAAATAAACTAGAGGCGCTACAATCGAAGGTACTGAGAACAATAGTCAACGTCCCATGGTATGTCAGAAACGACTACGCAAACTTAGAAATACCAACGGTCAAAGAAGAAATCGGCAGGTACGCAGAAAAATACAAGGAAAGAACGGCGACACATCCAAACCAGCTGGCTGCTGAAGCGAGCGAAACTCTCATAGAAAGAAGACTAAAAAGAAAACACTCCACTGACTGTTATTTAGCAATTAAACTAGAAAAATTTACCGAATTCAGCTTATCCAGCTGGACAAATTGTGAAGTACAAATTAAATAATAATAAAAAAAAAATTCCGTAAGGATCGCAGCGGCTCATGGCCGTAGAAAAAGTTGAAACGAAAATTCAAATCTGCGAGAGACTCATATTATTGTGCCTTTGAATACTAACTATACAAAATTGTTTGGTTTGCAAGGCAAATAAACTCTGGACAGATTGTTATTACCGTTTCTTGTGATCTTCAATATAAGAAGGTTAACTTTTTGTGGTAACGTCCGTCGATATAAATTTATGAACGTGCTGCCTATGAGCAATTAGTATTATTATTCTTTTTCCAATTAGTATAGTAGCATTGAGCGAGCGACGATTATAATTGGCATACACTGTCTCTGTACTTATACTGATTTTAATACATCGGATTATTACGAATTTATCTACTCGCTTCTTTACCAAACAAACTTACACGTTATAACCAGTTCAGGATCGAACAGTACTAAACTAAAGGAAAGTTTGAGGCAATTCGTGGCGATAACGAAGTCGTAAAAACGTTCGTAAATCAGTTTACGTTTCGTAGACGCAAGAAAAGAAAGCAGCTAACTTGATTTCGTGCGGAGATGCGTGTCGAAGCTTCGATATGCAAAAATTGATAAACCATGCGATACATTACGACATTAATTACGCGCCCCGATCTACCGACCAAGATAATTGTACGAGCAACTTTCTATCAGATGGACGTTTATCGTGAAATCGCGCGATCAATTCCTATCACGTAACCGATTCTACAAATCTTCTTGTTCTCGACGTATGGGGCATCATCCATCAATCAGAACGGTTCTGTTTTTCTTCCAGCTCGCTCGTTCGATTTTATACTTTTTCGCTTATTTCCACGTTTTAGAGTTTTCCAACGAATCGGCGAAAATACTTTGCGACCTGTTCAGCGGACCGATCGGTTTATCGCGACGCCGTTTTCTATTCGAAACGTCGATATTTCTAACGACACTCGAACGAAAGTAGACGACTTTTAGTGGCGACAACATTCTGGGCCAACGGTATCGATTTTTGCGACGGTGCCGTTAACAGGACCTTTTCTTTTCGAAAGTTTCCCGGACTCGCGTTGCGCGATGGTACACGCTCCGGATTGATGAAATCTTACGAGAACGCTATTTATCGAGTCAGGATGTTCTACCTCGATATTCGCACTCGTGGTTGACGAGTTGCTTAACCGTTTGGGTCGCAGGGGTGTTTGAAAAAACAGGGTCGAAAAATCGCAAACAACGCGATAGCGCTTGTCTTAATCGATCGCGAAGTGAAACAAGCGGCGCAACAACGCTCGTCATATTTGTTATTTCTATGAAATACATCTATGTTATTATATAAGCGTACTATCAGCTTATAAATTTTTTTGAATTTTGTTCGATAAAAATTATTGAGAAGATAACAATAAAATACAAAATACCGTGAGTCGTCCGTAGTGTTCAAACGTACTCGCACTTTTTCGCACAAAATATAAACAGCGCGATCGCGCTGCATGTGACTCAAACTGTTCAAACACTTTAACTGCCACGCCGAAATCAGATGTTTCGCTCAGGACGCCACGGGAGTATTTTTATTCTTCAAAGCACATAACGGCACAATATATAAATTGACGATGTAAGACAACATTCTTCCCCAATGGACCATTTATCTTATTGGTGGTCACGGGTGACCACCGTGGCGCCTGGGTAACAGTTGATAGCGACATATTATTACAAGGCTTCGTTTATTTCAACAAACCATTCGCATTCGTTATTTGGTCGTAAGCAAAACGTGCAGAATATATTGTTGAAACGTGCAGGAGATATTAGTGAACAGTATTATGATTATTTTTATCATTTCGATGAAACATTCGGCTGAAATGGTAGAGGTCCGCAAAAAAGATTATGTTTCTGATAAACCAATGGTAGTGGTAGATTACAATAGAGGAAAATGTGATGAAGATTTATCAGATCGAATGATAGCACATTCCACACCATATAGAAGAACCCTCGAGTGGTATATAAAATTAGCTTTAGAGTTATAGTTAAATACATCAATTTCAAATACGATGATTATAAACAAGCAACGAAAACAAAATCGAGTTATCAGATTTTAGAATGGCACTCGCAACGCACCTTACACAGTGCCGTTCACCAGAGCCGTCAAATATATTTATTCGACAAAGATCGCGACACGATACGCAGAGGAAAGAAGGGCAAGCGTACCTGGCACGAAAATTTTGCAGAGAGTGCTATAAGAAAAATGTTAAACAGTTAGGATGAAAAGTTGCTAAGAATCGGACCAAAAAGGTAACTACTTATCGTCCAGATTTATGGATGAGCCACATTTATGTTTAAAGTGTTTCAACACGGTGCACAGTTAGATGCAACATTTGTTCTCAATTTTTTTATCGATGTTCTAATGAAAACGTTTAATCGTTCAATGGAGCATTTTTTATTTCAAAGTATCTTCTATTTATCGGTTATATTCAAAATGCTCTAACCGTCAATTTTCATTCAATTTTTAGAATTGTAAAATTGTTGAAGCCACCGTGGCGTTACAGAGGAAACCGTGGTCGGTCAAATATGACCAACGCGTCAAAGTGTTAATAATATAAAAAAGCTCGATATACCCGAGCAAACCGGAAAAGGAGAAGATCATGTGGTGTCTGGTACGAACGAACCTAACTAGAGACGTTGTTTCGGTAACAATAAGAAAGCTGACGTTGGATTTTCAGGTCCACGGTATATACGTGAACTTCGTCGTCGCTGGATTACGTCTCTGTCATAGTCCTCATATGGTATGGTCGTGGTGGTATTTCTGCGATCGTTCTATCCGCAAAATTATTCCATCCTCCTAAATATTATTATTATATCAAGGATAGCTTACACTGTAATCCTATGATACTGTCTAATAATATAATAATAATAATACCTATGCTGTTAAATCGTAATCGCGATTGTTTTTCACATGGTTGCGCGCACGAGTGTTTTATTTGGATATTCCATTGCCAAGAAGATTTCTTCGCCTCGTAAAAGTACAATTTAACGACCATGATTGAAAGTTGATTTAAAGTACAATCAACGGTAAAACTTTAATCGTTGATCAAACGACGATTGACGATCGAAGTCTTCAATCTCATCGATAATTTATCCTGTGTATTTTTTTTTGGAGGAAGGAGGGAAATGAAAGCCAAGCGAAAGCTTCGCAAACGAACTCTAGGCATTTAATCGCGTGCATCTTATCGTTGTCCCTTTCGAAATACGATTTCTTCGATCGGAATTATCTCCGGATCATTAAATGGAATGCGACACCAACAGTCTGATCGTTCTCATTGTCCGCTGATAATTCCAACGGAGCAGCGAAACTTCCATCAAGGATTTCCTTTATTCAGAGGTCGTCCTTGCATCGGCAGGCCAATTTGCATATCTATTCTAACGTTGCTGATCGTCGTTGATTGAAAGCTCGTTGCGATCAACGAACCTCCACTCTTTGATCGCTCGTTTTATTAAGATTCCTTAACGATCTAGCAGAGAATGCTTCTTAACGATTTAAGCGAGCCCGTGCTTTGACGAAAAAACGTTTCGCCGATGAAACGACTGTTTCCCGAAGATATAAGGATTTGTCGATTCCGTGACTTTTCATTTATCCGATAATCGCTACCCGCTTAAACGGGATCAAACGAAAGCATGCAGAAAGATCTCGGCTTTCAGCAACGTAGAATTATTAAATCATCAAATGTATATAGACCTAAGCTAGCATGTTGTTCGTAACTCTGAGGACAGCGCGAGTGACTCGATGCGAATGACGTTCGAATCCGATAAATCGTCGTTTCCTCCGGCGATGAAACATCGCGTTTCTCGTTAAACAGGTGGATACGTGGCGTCGCGCCGCTAGAAAGGGCTGCGGCTGTCAACTCGGCGGCGTGCTCGGGGCGTGTAAATATGCAAAGGACGCGACGTCGAAAGAGAAACGACGTGGCGGAAACGAAACGTCGAAGGGGGAACTGTGACGGGTAATTTTGTAAAAAGCATGGTATAAGCGGCTACAGTCTGTCTTTAACAACGATACTCACAATACGTGTCATTGGTGAGTCGATCGATGGTATCCTGTTTCAGCTTGCTGTTCTTCTTCCCCATGTTTCTCCACAGACTTCTTTTGCTTCGCGACGATCAACCTTGCCCGCGCTGTAGCTTTCTACTTTTCCTCTGTGTCTTCCAACACCAAAACCGTCTCACCGCCTGTTTTGCATCTTTCGCGTTCTTCGAAAGTCAACCGGCCGAGTTTATTCCAAAACGATTTAAACGTGTCTATAGAAAGGAAAGAAAGCGCGAGAATGTCTATCCCTTTGTCCACTTTCTCTTTTGCGGATCAGGCAACCAACGATCTCGTGGGAAATCGTCCACGTTGTCTAAAGGTCGCTTCGAGTTTGCCGGCTCGCGCTCGTCCGTAAGATTTTTCTCTTTGAAAACGTAGCAGCTGATAGACGAGACTCTGTTTCGCGTTGAAAGACTCCTGGTTCCGGATTCACCTGGTTTGTATCCGGTTGGCCGAAGGAACCCGCGCGTCACACCAGCTCCAGTAGATGTCTGGAAAAGTCGGTTTCCGTTGGTAGCGTTGCAGACAACGGTTCGATGCGATATCGTTCTACATATTCGTTTCTCTTCCGCCGTGCCGCGCCGTCGCATCTCTTCGAAGTGAGCCGCGAATCGCCAGGGACTCCTACGTTCGTCCTTGAAAAATTTACTTTGCGGACAAGACAGAGCAGACCAGAAGAGAGCGAAATGGATTTCTGCTCCTTTCGCGTCGCGTCGGGACAACCGGCGAGTGGATTTTCTTTTCAATTACAACGAGATTTCGAGAATTTATATACCGATCGAAATATTGGGAAATCCGCAAGCTTGTTAACCTACTCGTTAGAGGAAATATCAGGTCGCGTTTCGAGGCTTTTTTTTCTCTCGCAGATCGTTGAAAATACGTACGTGACCCAGAAATGGCGAAGAGAAGAGAGCGATGAAAATAGGAAAATGGTTTTTAAACTGCTTGGACGAAGTATAGCGAGAAGATCTTCGTTTAACGCTCCGATGAAATCACTGTGCTCGGTGCAAGTAGAAAGTACGTGTTGAAAGTGGAATGATCTGAGCGGCTGTTTATAGTCGCAAGTCGTATGAAACGACAGGAAAAATAGCGAGGAACGATTGCGGTTGTTAAACGACGTTCACGATGATTTTCGAATCGAACGAAACGATTAAATCGCACGACGATCGTTTAATGCGTTCGGTAGATCGTTGACCCGATCGTCGCATAGTTCCAAGATTCTACGCAGGAATTTTCCCTTTTTCTGTTCGTTCGAGAAGCACCGAGTAAATGAATTTCGATTGAAGTTCATCGAATCGGCAAATGCGTTCCGTCGTGCAACGTAATTCCCAACTTGATGCGACAACAGCGCGCACACCGACTGTTGTTCTGCTACTCGCTTCCCGTTATTGCGTTATCCTATCTGAGAATAATTGCTTCGTTGTTTGTTGCATTATTCACCAACGTTTCCTTAGGTAAAGGATAACAGACTTACGATGTTACGTAAATTATAATCCCCGGATAATTTGCATGATTCGACTAACGACCGATCTATTTCCAATCATCGTAACAGCGCAATCTCAACGAAGAAGAAAAAGTGTGGCTCGATACAGGGGCAACGGTTGTTCGTGATCGCGGAACACGATGTTTCGCCGTATCGTGACAATTAGGCGCCACCGTGTCGATGTAAACGCTAGGAAACGTTTTCAGAAGCGAACATGCTTGTTGCCACGTTTATCGAGTTTCGCGAGAAGGTTTAAAGTATAGCCGTGCCGCCTTCAATTATTCACCTCAACCTGCAGGGTCAACCGAGACCCGGCGACTACCCTTGGCCTCAGCTCACTCCGTCATGTGATCGCGAACAACACTCGGAATGCGTGTTTTTCTCTCGTTTTCTATACTTCACTCGCTTATCGCGAAGCATCGGGAAATCGAAATCGCATCGAGACGCCGATCTTCGTGTCGCGTCGCTCTATACGAAGTCGTAATTTTTCGATTTCGTTAAAAAGTAAATGAGAAATCACAAAGATCGAAGTGTATTATTCGAGCAAACATTGGACGTTGGATGAACGCGCCAGGCCAACGAAATAAACGAAGGCTTCTCGTATCACGAGTAAAGCCCATTCATATTGGAAAATGAATTTTCCTTTCGATGAAAGCGTAACGATACTCTTGCGAGGAAGAAATCCGATTATCGGACAACAGCGTAGCGTCTACGGTTCGTAATTTATCGTTAAATTCGCGAATCTCTATCAAATGCGCGACTAATTTCCTTAAGCACAGACGAGATATATCGCGGGCTACTTCTCTGACGCGATATATTTTTGCAAAGAATCGATGGTAATACGATCGCCGACCAACTATTCGCCTGGAATTTAAACGGCAGAATTTTCTGGCCGCTGTGGATCGTAAAAGTTATATTTGCATACGAGTGGCATCCGGCGTGCAAAGGGTCGCACGGTTACGATGCAAAAAACCAGTCGCAGACGCGTTAGGAAAATTAAATTGGCCGAGGAGACGACTGATCGAAGAGAAGGGACGCGCGCGAAGAAAATGGAAAAAAAGATAAATTGATAAATTGGAACGATCCAGCACCGGGCCTGCAGCGTTATCGAATCACCGTGTATTGCCAGAAGTAGCCGACGCGACGTTAGCTGCGCGCTCTCCACGCAGTGTTTCGGCCACGTCGGACGACGTTGTACTGCGAGATTCGCCGATATCGCCGATTAATTTTAATCGATGCGTATCAAGTATCGCGTTTCCGCTAATGAGATGACGAGCGGAGAAGAGAAGAACGCGGTTCGTCGCATTCGCAATTGGTTGCTGTCGGTACGCGGTCGAAACCACAGCACGAAGAATCTGACGGACACCAAGAATCTTTCGTTTGCTAAAAACTCGATTATCATTGTTGCACGATGATCGTTTACTGAACGATAGACAAGCCAACGCGCGTATAATCTAACGAAAAGAATATTCTTGCGCCGTCGGCAGACGGCTTAACCTTGCGCCGATCACACCGATCTATCGAAAACGAGCTCCGTCGCGCACCATCGTCGCTGGAAACTGCGGTGCAAGACGCGAAATTACTATACGCATACTACCGCATTTGCGATACCGAGCGCGAGAAACTAAACGATCTCTCGTTTGAAGAAGTTTCGAAGAACAGACTGTGTCAGTCGGACAAACTGTCGCAGAGAAGACGGAGATAAAAACGAAGGACAGGCAATCGGAAGTTTCCTCAACGTTTTCCCGCAGAAAGACAGAGAGAGAGAGAAAGAGAGCGTAAAGAGGACGACGCGTATATGATCGAAGTGGAAACTCGCGTGGAAGGACGAACAAGTGGCAGGTTAACGAAAAGGCTGGCAGCCGCACAGGTGCTGGCCGGTGAAGGAGGCGTTGCGGAGATTTAACTGGTCGCAGCACTGGGTCCGTTCCATTTCGCGTATCTGGTCTCTCGTGCAACGAATCGAGAAATCGATCGACGCGGTTGATCGTTGGTGGCACGAGCGGGCCACGATTTCCCTGGCGATTCCACGTACGGCAGGCTCGTAGATGCACGCGAGGTTCGACGGAAGCCTCCAAGTTAGCGGTTTTCATTCATGAATTCTCACCGCTGTGGTGAAACGATCGGTGGAAAAACGCGAACCAGTGACGTCATAGCGTCGCGGTGCCTGGCGTCAGACTGGCTCGCCGATAGCATAACGTACCAGTGCGTTGCTACTGATTCGCGCAAGCGCGAGCCACCGCTCAGACCGGAGAATTCTCCATGTTCCCCTCTTTCTTTCCTTCCGAGCTGCTCCGTTCGTTCCATCTCGTTTCATTTTCCATCTCGTTCCCCTCGCAACCCTTCGCGCTGCTCCCACTTCCTTCCACATCTCCTTCTCCAATTCCTCTCTTCCTCTCTTCCTCTCATCCCAGATATACCACCTTCACTCTTTGCTTTCATTTCTCTAGCCACGATAGAATATCGCGAGATCTGTTCACCTCTCTGTATTCCTTCTCCTCCCTCCTGCTTCCTTCCCTCTCGTCTGTCTCTGTATTTTCGTTTTCCTTTTCTCTCGGTCGAAATACCGTCCCCGTTTATCGCAAAACACTTCGCTTCCTTATTTTCCGTCTAATCTACAATTTTTCCACTGTCAAGTCCAGTCAAACGTTGCGTCTGTCCGAATCCGCAGATATTTCATCTCGTCTTTCACTCTGCTTCTGTCTGTCTGATTTCTCCTTTATTTATTCGGTTGGCAACTAGGTGATTGCGGATTTTGTCAATACCACCTAATGACAAAACCCGCAATCACTTAGTTGCCAACGCAATAGTTCTAGCAAGCGTATATTTATCGAAATCGTTTGCAATTCTCGTTATATCGATACTTGTGTTGCTGGCTCGAGTATTTTTCCTTATCGGCGGAACGTCTATGCACCGTCTATCTTGTTTCCTGTTTCGTAAACGGATAATCGAAGGTAGCGCCCGCGTTTCGCTGATTTCTTTGAAACGAACCTTTGCCTGTAACCTTGTCGCGAAATAGTTAACGTAGTTTCCACGTCTTGTGTGTACAGGCGGCGAGAAAATTTGACGGCACATTTGGAATTCCGTGGTTGGTACACAAGAAACGGCATTGATAAAAATACCGCGTATTTCTGTCGGTGGCGACACCGAACGAATGATTTATTCGCACGGTGTGCTCACACCGAACTCGCGTTACCAGCCGAATTGATTTTTCCCATTTTACGTTCAATGGATTTTCGCTGTTCGCGTTTGGTTATTCTAACGACAGCAAATCTGTTTGCGTTAAAGCGGTAAGAATCGCTTTATCGCGGTGAAGGAAACGACGCCAACAGTTGCTAGAAAATCCGGCCCTGCTTTAACCATATGCAAATTACGCTGAACGGCCGCGCAGCAAGATGAAAGATTTTCGAGTCGATAAGCGATCAAGTAGCGCGATCGATATCGCGTCAGACTCGGATCACCACGTGTTCCACTTTCGATACGCTTTTTATATTTTCTACGTTCTTCGCGCACTCTCGTTGCAGTGGGAAACCTGTGTCGTTCGACGCGAATGTACGCATGACGATTAATAAATAAATGAATTAATTATCACGTTGGTCGCGCAGCGTAATTCGGCTAAGTTTCCTGCGGGGCCCAAATCCGATCGTATTCCGAGGGATCCCAGGATATCCCAGATCCTTTCATTTAGTCGAGAAGTATACTTTCTGTGAGACGCACATCAGTGATTTTTTCATCCTCAAAATGTTCAGTAGACAGCGTGAAAATATATTTGAAAGTGAGGAGAGTAGTATAGAATAATGGAAAAATTGGTATCGACAGAAGTGACCAGATGGTCTCATATGCCACTACGATACGGAAAAGCATCAAGTGGTATCCGAAATTAGCACTACATTTCCTTTTAGGAACAACTATAGTAAATGCTCATGTTGTGTACCAAACAGCCACAAACAGAAAAATACAGATAAGAAAATTTCGGGAAATTCTCGTTTCCGAATGGTCCGATATGTCGTTAGAAAATACTGTGCCCGACAATCATCGGAAGAGAGCGAACAAGGTGTCCCACCATTTGCAGATTCGTAAGAATCAGCAGGATAAGCCTATAAGAAGGATGTGCACCCTACGTTACGAGAAGAAGAGGCAAACTGTCGCACGCCAAGAAGCGAGAAAAAACGTAAAAAAGATTGAAACATATTGTTCGAAGTGTCCAAAATCACCCGAAATGTGTTTGGAATGTTTCAACGAATACCATGCGGCATAGCATGATGTAATATTTTATCCAGAATATAAATTAATAAAAAGTATGATAAAATGTGTTTTTAATATTTTCATGTCGTATATCCTATATTTAATTAACTCGAACAAGAAGAGCGTCACCCATATTTTACGGGCCCCCACGGAAGCATACCCGTCACATAGATATGGGTGACGTGGCGATCAACGTGTAAAGAACATTTATTTGGCGGTGTACGAAAAGCGAGAAGCAGGTACGCAAATTCGCGTCGAAATTTTCCTTCTGCATTGCTTCGTCTCCTTTCATCGCGCGTATTCCTTGTTTCTCGAAAGGATATCGAAAAGGTATTGCGAAAAAAAAAGAACGAGCACCGTAACGAGCGAAGTTTCTTTCGGTAAATAAGAACGACGATAGAGTAGAACGTGCGGTCATATAACAGGAGCATACACGTTCCTCATGCATTTTCCCATGTTCGATGAATTAGTAACAAGGAATAATCGTCTGATTCCTTGGCATTGCACGTATTCCATCGTACGAATTACGATGTCTGTCCAGTTGTCCGTAGTTTAGCACGAAATCGCTACCTACGGTATATTGCTACGCATCGCTGCCGATGACTCACATCGGCAACCTTTTCAACGGTTGATTGTGATTGTGGAGTGCGTTCGACCCTCGCCAAATGGAAAAGGGAAACGTGCTTCATTTTTTATCGCCGCTGTAAATGCTTGAACTGGCAGGCGAGTGCGATCGATTGCTTGGACGAAGCGGCGAAAAATTCGATTTAGTTATTTATCAGTACTCCCTTTATCAGAACCCTTTGGTATAGAAAGAGACAACGCGAGAGGAAAGAACGCGATATATTGGCGTGTGAAAAAGGCAGAACAATATAGCCTAGCGAGAATAAGCTACGAATAAATAATAGCATGTACGTGGTAAGAAGTGTTTCAAGGATACCACAGATCGACCAAATGGAACAGAGTTAACGTGTTTAGAGATTCGATTAAAATATTCGGCGTGTCGCGGGTTGCTATTCCAATTTCTATGTCGGAGCTTGCAGAAAAATATCCACCTTGTAAATTCGATTGCGGATAAACCAGACGGTCTGGTCGATGTTGCGAGTACGCAATTAGTCGGAAAAGGAAAAGCAAGTGTACGGGATAAGATAGAAGAGGCTAAAGAAAGAACACGGTCCGTGAAGTTGGATAGCGGCAATTGTGGTGCGCAGGATTTGAAAAAATACACGTGGCGATTGCATTTTCTTGCGGTAGCTTTGGCGTAACGTGGAAAGCTATTCGCACGCAATAAAATTCGCTGGAAAAGCAAAAATTTACTGTTTCACGCGATGCCTGTCGTTATCGACGTTATCGAGGAAAAAACACAAGCTTCTCCGTTCTTTCCAGCAGACAGTTAGACGCGGTGTCCGCGGAAAATTACGTCTTTTCGCCGTTGCACTTAAACTTGCGTTGCTCGCTGCGCCCGTAACCACCGCGTGCTTGTCTCAAGCACAGACCGAGAGTCGTTGAAACGTTGTGCAAACGACATCGACTCGCCGGCGACCATGTTCCACGGATTTTCTAACGAGCTTTCAACGATATCTCCGATGGAAAGACATCGCGCATTCTCCGCTCAAATTCCAACGAGGCTGTCACCTTGAAAAAAACGTACTTTTCCGTGTGTCCCGATGGTTCTAATCGGACTCGGCTCGAGGTTTCTGCTGCAGCGTTTTTCCCCAAAAAGCTGAAGCGATTCCTACCGTCTGCTCTGCACTTTCGACGAACGTCTAAACGACTGAAAGTCGAGCGGACAAGACTGCGATCCAGGGTCGTAACTGGCGACCAATTTGGCCTCCATCCTCGCAAGTACGGAACACTGCTAACTTCGAGTACGTGCTTACACTCGAACGTTTCGCAGTTTAATCTTCCTCAACGAGTTGGGGTAGTAACGATCGTTATCCGTCGACGCGATCGAATCACTCGAGTCTTAAACGTTGCAAGTATCGTAAACGTTTGTTAACGGGAAACAGGCTTCAGTACGTTAAATACGAAGAACACGGGACGAACAGAGCAGACAGAGAACAAAGATAATAAAGTAAGATAAAGAAACTAATATTTGACGAAGCTAATTGTCTTACTACAATTAACAACCGCTAGCGATGGCTCGCTTCGAGAATGTTACACGACGAATGAAAAATATCAATTGCATTATCGAACATGTTGACCGATATACACATTCGGTTAATAGGATTAAATTTGCCCTAAGAGGTACCGTATTGTTGCACAGAAACCACGAGTGGGATTTACAGACTCTGCGAGAAGCATAGATTCTAAACGATTCGACAATTCCCGCACAATTTATGGCATCGCTTAAGATACTACGAACAAAACAATGGCACACCACAAGGCGACGTCTTGTTCGTTCGTAGTATCTTAAGCGATGCCATATTTAAATTAAAATGTCGCGAATGCAACGTAGGGGCTCGATACTTCTTTATTCTTAACGTATGTACTTATTTACATAATTCTGTCGGAAAGGATTATCGGAGCCGGCGAGGGTTCGACGAACAAAGCGGACGACAAACGATGTTAACGAGCGCCGCGCGTTATTTCGTCGCTAATCTATTGGGATGAACGCGAATAAAACGAGACAATGGTATCGGAGTAATTAACGTTTACCGATAATCGACCGCACGCTTGTCGCATAGTCCCAAAAGCGTCACTAGTGCGAGTAGTTAGCACGATAAATTAAAGAGGAGGAGCAACGAAGGGCGCAGTCAGTTCCATTCGTCATGCCCCGCTACGTCGAACACAGCATCGCTCGAGAATATCGGTAAAGCAGCGCCAGAAGGTGCTTTCCACTTTTCGCTTTCCGCTGTTCGTTTTCCGCTCGCCGCTACGAGCCTAAATAAACGCTGAGAACTGACTTCACGACTCAACGTTCGCAAAGTGAAATTGCATCCGACTGGACCGCTTTAAGATCATCGATTTCTTAATGGAACGCTGATTCGTTTCAGACGACCGTGTCTATCACGTTATTCGAAATGAGAGCGCGTGGCTCGTCATTGATCGGTCGAGCATGTTCCGCGACGCGAAAATCGAAACATTCGAACGTTTAAATCTGCAACGATTTCATTCATCCGGAGCTCGCGCGCCGTGAAAACGATGACTATTCTCTCATCCGTCGATACCATTGCCGATACCATCCGCAATTTTTACGCAGTGAGACTGGCAGAATTTTGGGAAAGGCGAATGAGAAACGGCGAACGAGTATTCGTTGCTGGTCCCGTCGCCGGTCCGTTGCGCTTTCCTTGCGAGCGGCGACGACGAAGCCACCCTGTATCGACCCAGCAACGCCCACCCAAACAGTAACCCCCACCATAGATGACCCTGTCTACTATCGCTCGCTGCCATCTCGCGTCCTCCAAAAATTTCTCGACGCGGTGCACGATGTCCTTTCTTGCTCTCCACTCCCTTTTCTTTCTGTCGGCTTCTTGGACCACCCAAATTTGATCGACTGCGGACAAAAGAGGCTTCGGACAGGATGCGTCCGTCCGCCCCACGTCGCAAACAACTCGAAAGGGACGGGACGGTTTGTTCGATGTGAACGTGGGACGTGACGCGTCGAGTATCGACTGCGCCGAAAAGTCGTCGAAACGCTGGATGACGAGCGCTTAGGAGACGAGTGAGTCAGGAGATTTACGCGGAAAACGCGACCGCGCGATTTCGTTTAAAACGAGATGCGTATATTCGCCGTACAGTTTCAACGAAATCCATTCTAAGGTCCATGATCATCCTAATAGGACGGATGGAAACGTAGCAAACAGACACGTGTTCTCTGTTTGGACGCTTTTATTGTTGGTCGATTCAAAGGCAAAACAGCAAATGGAAGGTGGCAAATAGAAGAGTGGAATGGCTTGAATAGGCACGAAAAGAATACCTGGCAAACAACAAAATGTATTATTTAGTTGCAAGTAATCGTTTCGTCGCGACGAGGACGAGTCCACCGAACGAGTTTGGCGCTCTTCCGCGTCGCGTAGGTTGACGCGATGATATAGCACATTCTTAAGAACGCGTGATTTATTTTCATAGTATATTCTCTGAGCCAATTCCAGTGGAAATATGCAAATATTTTTATTTACGGTAGTAGAATCCATTCGTGAATTAATCTTTCGCCATGCTTTCTGTAGCTTCGACTTCGGCAATACACAGGTTCCATGGTAACCAGCGTGTCCTCGACAGCCATGTTTGCAGCTTTGTACGCGTTTTGTCGTGTTTTGCCGTGCTAAAAAAAATGGCTGTTTTTAACTCTCTGTTCCTCTTCCGCCTTTTTCTTCTCTTCCACTAGCTTTTCAAACGCTTTTGTCTTCTACGATAACCACAACGACAGTTGTTCGTTGCTCGTTGAACGAGATGAGAAACGGACTAGCGCCACTTCTTTTTTTATTTTTTCTATTTTTCTCCCATAACGTCGACTGACTTTTATCGTTAATTATCTGCTGACTCGCTAAGCAGAGACGCGATATCTCGATCCTTGGTCACGCAACTTACCGACATTCGAAATTATCAAGCGAATTTATCAACGCGAAGCCTTCGTACGCTCGACTTTACCCACGCGGCGCAGACAAATCCGAGTCATGTTCTCGATATAACAAAAGGCACGAAGATTGTGAACACGTTAGTGTTAGGAAACGCGAGAACGGGGAAGGCGAGTTTTAGTCAGCCTTCGAGGGAACTAGAGGTGGAACCAGTGCACGTGTTTAAGTCGAGCTGTAGCTGAAATAGGAAGGATCGATCCCGCTCTTATTTTAAAATAAATCGGCGTTTTCGATATTTTCGGAACGTTCGCAAATATCTTTTATTAAATCC
The DNA here is from genome assembly GCF_014825855.1 of Bombus pyrosoma. Lineage (NCBI taxonomy): Eukaryota > Metazoa > Arthropoda > Insecta > Hymenoptera > Apidae > Bombus > Bombus pyrosoma. The sequence goes on from NC_057776.1 coordinate 4,898,997, forward strand.
GTTCTCTTACATTTCGAATACATTTCCGTTCCATTCTTGACGCATCGCTTTATGTTCAGAACTGTTCTATCGCGGAAGTATCATGCTTGCTTGTCGCACTTCGCGCGTACTCTTTTTACCATCGTGTCATGTATAGAAAACAAGATATAGAAGCGCAGAATCGTTTGCACCTTCGTCGTAGAACGATCGGAACGAAATTTGATTTGAATCTCGACAAAATAGCTTTGCTTTCGCAACAGGGCGTAGGAAAGTCTCCTTGGAAATGCGGGAAAATCTCAGTGACAAAAAATGACCGCCAAAATTTTAATCTATGAATTGGTAGCACGCGCATATATTAGGTTGGCAACTAAGTGATTGCGGATTTTGTCAATATCACCTAATGGCAAAATTCGCAATCATTTATTTGCCAACCCGATATAATTCGAGAAGGCAACGGTTGTAACCAACACGATATCTCCGCTCCGCTTCGTTCCGTTTCGTTCCGTTTCGTTCTGTTTCGTTCCGTTTCCTTTCGTTCCGCGTCGATATTAGCACGAGCCGATTTCGCTAGCGATTGACAAAATCGTGGAAATATCGGTCGGAACTGTAAATTTGTGGTTCGGTCGCCGAACCGATAAGGGTGGAATGCATCACAGTGAAAAATCGGTGAATCTTCTCGTTGGAGAGCTTCGATGGGAGAAACGATAGCTCGATATCGCGTTGGTTCGAGTTCGTTCCATAGGTGAAACGCGAGTCGCGATATACTAATATCTGCCGATGTATCCGATATCGCGTTACGATATTTAACAACCGCGGGATGCATGTTAAAGCACTGCCGGAGGAAGTAGACTGATATACCGCGTCGGAGTTTTGCGGTTGGGAAAATTCGGTTTCGCGCGGTTTCTCTCCTTTCGGACGACTTTGGTGCGGATAGGATAGAAAGAGAGAGACTAAACGCCAGTAAACGCTGGCACGCGTTAAATGACCAGGAGTCGCAACAGCGGTTGTCGGTAGTGTGGTGGTGGTGGTGGTGGTAGTAGTGGTAGTGGTAGTGGTGGTCGGTCTCGGTATAGAGGAACGCTTCATCGGAAGTCCTCGTCCCTCGTGGCTGGTTTTTCTCCAGGGCCACTGCAGAGTGCGGATCAAGGTGTTTCGGAAATCCTCCGAGAACATGCAGTAGATGTAGAAGGTAATCGAGTAATTGATTACCTCTAGCAAATTGGCTAGAGCGCGAAACACCTGGAAGACAGGATTTCCATAAAAATCGGGATCGGTTTCCGAGCGAGGTGAATGGAACCGTGAACGGCTAGCGAACGTAGCCTGGAACAATTACCTGGTAAGGATAGTGACTGAGATTGCTCTCCCTCAATGTGACATTCAGAATTACCATAGGACTAACGCAGACCAGGAACAATATGCTGGTACTGCCTAGAAGAAGCACGAGTCTTCTCTCTTCCGCGAACGTTCTCGGATCTTCGTCGTTGCTCGCTGTCCTGGACAGTGTCATTCGCCGACGACGTTCGCAGGATCGCCGATAGACTATCATTATTCGAAGATTGAAGCCAGCCAAAAGTATCGTCGGCGCTACTTTGAAAACGATCTCCAAAATTACCTTGTACACCTGCGCAGAAACGTCGATGGACAAAATTAGGAAGGATTACGATAGCGATGGCCAAATTACGCGAGTGTTAAATACCTGATAAAACATCGAGTCGAGATACGACTGATTTTCCCTCTTTTGATAAATAACCGGACCATCCGGTGCTAGAAGACAGGTGGTAATTTCTTCGCGAAATACACTCGGAAGATAAACCAGAAACGTTGCAAGGGGAATGAGAACCACCGTTAAATGCGGAGGTCCACAGAGCGGACGAGTGTGCTGACCAGGCCGACAAACGCTAACGTAACGTTCCACCGTTAGTGCTAGCAGCATCATCACTCCAACTCCTGGAAGAACGATCGATTCGTAACTGAGTGTTTAGCGATAAGACTTTTTTCGTTTACCATCGAATGATATGTTGTCGGTAACTCGATCGATTTTTTCAAACACCAACGTGTTTCGCTTATAGATATTACGTATATATCGTATTCGTTTATAGATCTACTATGTGTATATCGAAAAGACTAGATCGCTGCAACAAAGCATTTAAAAGCTCTTACCTAAACAGCCATTCCCTAAGAAAAGTTCGAGATGAGTATGATAGAAAGCTTGCGTCCAATTTCTCCATCGGCCTGTTTCTTTGTGAATAAGGACCCTGAGTGCGAAAGGGATGCAGAACAAAATTGCGAGAAGCGCGGCTGCTGAATAACCTGCAACAAAAGGGTAACAATGTCTTTACAAAGCAAACAAATACGATAGCCGGAAGTAAAGATAGACTATCATCTATGTGCGTTATTACTTCATACTCTGCGCATTCTACGCACGCACTGTGTCAGATAATCTATGAACATCGTCACAGCCAAGATACGCGATGAACTTATTACCCTACGGAAATTAGCGTCCGACGTTCTGAAATACCGATCGTTCAAAAACACCAAAGCTTTTCTTATGCCCTCTATGATTTAAAGCGGTGAACGAGGAAAATATACGACATACATACATATGTATGTACATGTGCCTACAACGTACATTTCCATACATACATTATTTGATTTGAGATATACACGCAGCTGCAAGTTACTTAAAAAGCACTGTGATAAAAAAGTATTATACGTACACTATATATCGATCACTGTAACAGATATAGAAATAACAATTATTCGCTAACAATAATTAACAGAATTGTTCTATTGACAATTATTATTTCTATCTAATTCGTTCAAAGGAAGTCAACGCACTTCAAGCATTGTATGTATCGCGTTTTAGAATCACCGTATATAGCATACGGGATGTTTGCTATGAAAATATTTGCTAGAATACTTGACTTCTCCGGGAAATCGCTTGTTCGCGTACGTCCTCGAGTCTTTCGCCGAGCAACAGGAAAAATATTGAAATTTCCTATCTATCTAGCAATTTTCATATTTCATTTGCCGAGAAAATTTCCACGACGTATACTACACAAATCTGAATGGAGCTGTAATCGTGTCGTTTCAGCCAATCGGTTTCGTCTGCAGTTGTTAGACAAACCAGAATGGCCGATTACGTGGATTCGCACGAAACGAATTTCGCCTTCGAAAATGAAAGAGAATCGCGTCATAAAAATCATGGTCATTCGGACATTTCGATTCGACAGATCTCGTCTGCGCCATCGTCCACAGGTTTGTCCAAGATCTCGTTTCTTTAATCGGCCACGATTGATTCAATTGACTCGATTGAACGTCGAAAAATAGGATAACGGCGAGAAAGAGGAAAGTCAGATAAAAAGCGAAAGACAGGGAAGATTCCGAATTTCCATTGTCCGGTTTTCCGGACCATGTTTCCCGTGACAAAAAGCGAACTATAGGGGGTGGATAGAAAAAAGGGAAAATACATAGATCGCAAGAATGTTCCCTGGGATATATTGAGTTGCCAATCCAATATATCAAAGATACAAAAATATACGAAATACCCAAATAAAATACTTGTTATAATATTTCTCACACAAGAAAGTATAAGTCAAATTTTTGTCAAGACAGAATACACTTATATATTCTACATTGTTTTCTTTTGTTTGCGGTTCTAATAATACAGTTAATAATATGATTTTAATAATATATTCAAAATCCAAGAGTTGATCTTACATCGCACTTTAGATATTTTAAGTGTACTTTTGCAAAACTAATCCGTGCTGACCACGGATTAAGTAGGTGAAATAAAGAGCCCTATTTAAGTTTCACTTCTCTGGTTACATTTCTAAAAGTACGAAATTCCATAAACATCAATTAATATTTATTTATATTATTTTTTTTTGTCATAATAAAGCTTAATATGCTTAATTCGCGATTACATGTGCGTTCTATAATTAGCGTATGAGCATTGACATTCAGAAATATGCTGTTCCAAAAATCACAAATCAATGATGTGTATGTAAATCATTGAAAAATTTTACTGAATTAATAAATTTTCAATATTTTGTCCATTAATCGTATGAATGGCAAACTCAATCATTACACTATTATTTAAAATAATTATACAATACATTACAAAAAGAAACAGCTTTAACTTTAAATTGATTTTCAACGAGAGAAATTCGAATGCAGAAAGTTATACCAAACCGTGAGTTTCGAGTGAGGTTATCTTGATAAACTTTATTCTATGACTATGGATGACAGCGTTGAGTAGCGTGAAATGGTGTTGAACGATTATGCGCGTGATCACGACCGTTAGAAAATTGCGCCATTTTTTAGTTGTAACTAAGATCATTTTCTAACATTTTTTGGTATCATGGTGAAACATTCATGATATCCTGAGAGGTGGGACACGTGTGGTTTAGCGATAATGTGATTTTTCCAATTGCACGACTGCCTTCCGACAAAACTCGTCACTACGCTTCATAGAAATAGTTAACAAGAACTTCGCGCACGAGGCAACATTTTCTACCGGGTTCTTTTCAGAAAAGCTGCGTTTTGACTGTAAACAAAATGTCGGTGAATGCCCTGAGCGATGCGGAATTGCGTAGCAAACTGATGGAGTACGGATATCCAGTGTGCCCGGTAACACAAACCACTAGAAAGATTCTCTTAAAGAAGCTAAAAAATCTCATGGAAATTCGGGGCGGTACAGAGTCACGACATTCATTGGCTGCCAGGTACTTTCATTTTATTGTATTCTTGCAATTATTTACTATTTACTATTATTATTTAGTATATTTGCAATATCTTAATGTTTCTTTAAATCATTTGTTTCATTAAATTTTTCTATTATCTTTGATTTAAATGTCGTAATGTAATAATATCAATAAACATAGAATATTTTCAATTTGTAATTACTTTTGTTTACCTTCACTATATTATTCTTCCAATGAAAGTATACCTTCCATACCACTATACCACTATATTATTCTTCATGCATCTTTATATGGTTATGCATTACTTGAGGTAATAATGGTTAAGCTTATGAGTTTTGTAATAAAATTTTTGGTACAACAGTAAGGATACAGATGATGACACAAGTACAAAGACTAATAAGAAGACTATAGCGAGTAGTAGAACTAGCAAACTCTAGCAAATCCTATAGATAATAGAACCGGGACGACTAGATTCGACGCTCGTACATATCGAGCGTTAGGAAGGATACTTGTCAAGGGACAGACGGAGAATGAGACAGAGAGAGAGAGAGAGAGAGAGAGAGAGAGGGAGAGAGAATTTACCAGCAGCGTTTAAGATTCTGGCGGTAGTCGAGGCAGCAACGAACCGGAACGTCGCGCGTCTTTCTTTACGACTCGTTTCGCCCATTTGTCGTACTTACTCGAATTCACTGTGAGAATGTTATTTGCCGAGTTATTGACAACGGTGTTCGAAGTTCGGGGGCAAACGCGCGCTTTAGACGACGGGCTTGGTGACGAACAGGTAAACCGGTAGCTCCGACCTCCGTGACTTTTCACCTTTCACACGGTGCCATATATCCGTAGGAAATCGAACCGTTTCGAGGAAAACGCAGCAGGACAATAGCTGTGCTCGGTGGAGATTCGACAACGAAAATACAAAGGTGTCGTATGCACAGGTAGAAGAATCGGAAATTCACGAGGAACGAAATAATTCGGACAAAAGAGGTGACCAAGGATGATAAGAAAAGGGAGAAAAAGAAGATGAATCGCAGAAACGTTCTTCTCGTTATCCTCCGATACCAAGGACGAAACTTAAGATTGGGGCCACTGAATCTGCTTAGCTACCAAGGGAAACGCAACGACGACGACCCCGCCTCCGCTGCTTTCGTTCCTCTCGCCTGCCGCTTTGCGTCTCGCCCTCTTCCTTCCCGGTGTCATGCAAATTCCGCTTCATGTTCCTGATGAACATCCATTGCATCCGGCGAAAACGCTGCAAACCACGGTTTTGCCTGTCCGTTCATTCGCGATTTTCTTTCGCCGCCAATCAATTGTACGTATAGACAGGTGTATTTAAATATTTCGAACGTCGCGCCACGTTATCGAGGAGTATCGATAGAATATATCGCATATGTTTGTCATTGTGAGAAGCACATTCCGAGACGAGAAGGGGTTGATGATCGATTTCGGGCGTCGTTATTCGCGTTTGCATCAACAACGACACCTTCGACAACCCGATGACAACTTGGTTCGCGAATACGGAAAATTATTCGTTTCGAAAACATCAGCAAAACCGTTGACAAAATGTCACCGCTGGACAAGCTCGCGACAGCCGACCTACTTTTTCAAACTATCGCAATGGCCACCTGATTCCTATCACTATAAAATTATACGACCAATTTCTCGTGCAATTCGGATACGGCCAACTATCGAACGACGCTTCCCAGACTGCCGACTAGGGACCACATCCTTTTATCGTACTATCCAAGCTCTTTGCGTTTTATCGTTGCGCACGTTTCCCAAGTAGCCGACCTTAATTCCACGTATACTACGAGAAAACCGGATAGAAATATTCGAATGGATAATTCGTGGTTACGAGCGGCGCGACGTTAAGCTTTAAAAAGCGATTTTTTCTGGTCGATTGGAAGAAAGGGAGGAATCGCGTCGCAAAGCGTAGAGATACGATGCGACACGAAGTAACGGGGCAGCAACGTCACTGAACAAGGCAGAGGAGATTCTAAGCGCGTTCGTTCTCACTTTCTGGCAACAAAGTTGCGCAGGAAGCGGCTTCTTTATTATCGAGAATGCTTTGGTAATGCGAACTGCTTTCGATATCTGGCGCTTCGCGTGCCTTTCGGACCATCTTCTCGCCACAGCTATGCGCCACCCAGATCATTTGATCCTTCCGCTCGCTTTGCTTTCCGCGATAGGCAGACGAGTACATCTGTCAAGATACTCGAATATCGCCTCCATTTATAATACGTAAATACGGGTAAGAAATCTAGCGCGGTAAAAATACGTCGCTGAAACAGACGCTACTAAGTAAACAACTTTTCGAGCAGCTTCGATAAACAACGTGTTACGTAGCGTCGTTTCTTGCCTGGCATCTATCGCCTCGAGAGACGGCAGCCGCCTTTGCAAATTCGAGTTTCATTCTATAGAGAAAATAACCAACACCAACTGTGGGGATGGATACGAAGCTCGGCCGGTTTCTTAGAACGACGACAAAATAACGCGACAGTCTCGAACAATCTTCATGAATATTTATCCGTAATGTTCTAATAAACCGACAGACGCTGTACCAAATTCGATTAAATAGCAACGACAAGAATAATTGACTGGTAATTGGAACGAATGTTTGCCAATTCACATATTTCCGTCTTTTTCCGCAAAATTCGTACGTTGGTCAAAGAACCAGGCTGTTCTGCTGTCGTACCATAAAAAAAAAGAAAAGAAAATATATAAAGACAGCTGCCGTAGAATTTTCGAGACTTAAATTCAGGAGTAAGGGTCGATATTATCCGCGACGCGTTACTCAGTCTTGGCTTGGGTTGTACGTAAGCACAAGCTACGTAGGAGAGCGAGTAGATCGTTAAATCTACCGCGTGTCCTGGCATCAAGTTGCTCGTGTTCGAGACGCAAACGTTTCGAGACGCTGGCAAATTCGATTAAACGCGCACTCGCTGCTTCCGATTTTTCCAAATGTTCGGATCGTTGATGTTCTTCGCGCAAGATTTTCATCGATCGCTAGTAATTACACAGATATCCAATTGCACACGTAGTGTCCTCGCAATTTTTTTGGTTCAACGCTCGGTCCTAATCCACGTGATAATATGCCACCTGCTAAAGTTAGCCGGAATAGCTTATCGTGCGAACATGTTTCGCAGTTCCATCTAACAGTAAGTTGGGCCAAGCTAAAAGAAGCTGTCTGACAATCGTAATTCACTGGTTCGCAAGCCCAATTGAACCGTCATGTGCAAGCGACCACCTTGGGTCAAGGAACCGACTGTCCCGAATCCTTGCCAGATGCTGCCAGAAGACGATGTCCATTTTAACTGCGACTCGAATGCGCTCCAACTTTGACCAAGTTTCGACTATACCTTTAACATTAGAACTACCGATAGTTAACACGAAGCTATTTCTACCAAAACCAGTCAAAATGAGAGGTCTTTAAAAAATACGTAATAATAGAATGTTTGTGTATTTCTTGATTTATTACTTTCTTACAGAAGGAATTCCATGTTATGTAGTGCATTTTTGGTATTATTAATCCATCTGGGACCATGATCCCTAAACGAGGATTGACACATTTATAAAATTGTAAACCAGTCATTTTGACTGATGTAGTATTTCTAGTGTTAGCATCTAGCGATCTAGCGATCAATTCGGAATTTTCCTGATATCTGATACTATCATATTGAATGATACGCAGTAAAAATTGTAAAAACATGTGGGAGGTTGTACGAAACGAGGAAACTGGTTAATTGGGATTCGATAAACAGATTGCAGAACTCTCTTATACTTTGACAAGTACCGGTCATTTTGACTGGTATTGGTATAAGTAGCCTTGATACAAAATTATTTTTAGTTTAAACGCATTAAAAAACAAAAAAAAATTTATTATATTATTCATTTCATTATATTACATAAGATGAAGTAGGAATTTTAAAATAAAATTGTAAAATCAGTCAATTTGACTGGTGTGGTAGTTCTAGTGTTAACTATTATCCTGCTTTCACTGTAGATGGCGAAATGATTGAACAGTTGTGTCCACCGAACGATGCCATAATACCTGGTCGACCTTTTAAATTAAGAGCAAGTTGTCGATAGTTTCGTAATGGTGGCTAATGGTGCCGACGACAGGTGTGATGACGAAGCAGTGACATGTTTGAGGAGGCTAGCGTTCGAAGCAAAGTGACGATGGAATAATCTTCGTCTGATTTATCGTGTTGGTAGGACGTGCAGCGATAAAAACGTTGACTGGAAATTCGATCCTCCGGTGGTTCGCTGTTCTCAATACGACCGCTTTCTATATATCCCGCGAGGAGTCACAATCGAAATCGAAGATCACGCCGTCCCGTATAACCGAGATTATCTACGAGTTAGTCTAATTTGCATAAAACCGAAGCCCGTTTCCCATTTCGATTCTCTTTCGATGAAATCGCGCAGGCTGCATACAGCCAGCGTACAACTTTTTCTCTGTCGCGGACGCTAACTCGATCTATCGCTTTGATATACAGGTGTTCGGGTAGAATGGCCAAGGAAGCAATTTAGCTGTCCTTTTGAAAGCCGGATCGTGGAAAACGAACTTCCAACACGATTAACGATAATTTGTGATCGACAGTGGAGTTGCCGAGATTCTGCGACGACGTAGCGGCGCATGATGTAGGTACGTGGATTTTTATCGTTGAAAGGCTCACGTTCGACGAATTCGTCGAAACGTGTGACGGTTTGTTTAACGATAAGAGTAGAACAACTTATTATTGTTATTATTATAACAAATCTTTTGTTACAGCTCAGACCACATAATCATAAGATACGTAAGTGAAGAATTATGCGAAGATCTCGATTGTTTCGTTATCATTTTTAGGCGCCATCTTATCTGCACTTTGCATCGAAACACACGTCGCCGATGTTCGTAAGCAGTTTGTACGCTAAAGGGTTCTTAACTCGTCGATTTAATTAAATTGAGAAAGAATTTAACCCTTTGCACTCGAGAGGCGATTCTCAGTCGCCACGTCGTAATCGTGTGGCAAATCGAGAGGAGAATGAGAGGCGACAGTCCCTGTTTATGAGAGCGCAGTATTGGTTCATAAATAGATTCCATAGCTCTTTATATTGTTTGTTATGAAGTGTGAAGCGTTACAGTTTAAGATGCAGGTGAAATATTTATGCCCAAACTTTTTAAGTTAATTTTTGTATAAAATCATTTTACATTACCTACAAGACACCCGTCGCATACGCGCAAAATCACCTCGAGTTGCTGCTAGTCGAGTGCAAAAGGTTAACATAAATGAAATTAGATGTAAAAGGAAGTAACATAAAATACGGTTACAGGTAGCGAAACAGAAACAGAGAATTGACGCGAGATGGTCGCGAGGCGAACGTTGCAGATAGAAATTCAGTCGAGCGATGGATAAAGATTGGTGGAAGATAGGACGCGTATCTTTGTACACGCGAATATGCCATCTAGATATGTATTCGAGTCTGTTTTACATATGTATACACGGCGTTGGGCCGTAGCTTTCGTCGTTTCCGAGCACGTCTCAAATTGCATTTCCTTACGCACAAATTCTTGCGCCCCAATACCCTAGGATTCGCAATATTTCCACGCTCAAAGGCACGTCCTTTTAGTCCGACCTCATCCTAATCCCCGATCTCACCCACCGCGTGTTCCACATCGTGCATATCGATAGACTTGCGAGAGTTGGTGCGATGCGCACCATCCACCACCGCCGCACCTTCCTTTCCCTCTTTCCTTCTCACCTGCCACCCATTCCACAATCTCTTGCTCGCTCCATCCTCTGCCTTTCTGCCCTTTAACCGATTCCTACCGTTTAATCGCACGTCTGGTCGCGCGTCGCGCTGCATCGCAATATGCAGTCGATATACTTTCCAACTTTCCTCTGCTTTTTCAAACGAATCGAAAGAGAAGCTTTTTTCAATATCCTCCGACTTAACGAGAATAAGAAGAGAAGAGAAGAAAAAAACGTTTGCGAGCAGTTTCGCGTTGATTACTCGCGCCCGACGAAGGTAGACGTGGAACGTGAGGTCGTTCTTTTCGCGGACAAATCAGTCGACGATTTAGTCGCCTTAACGGAAAGAATCGAAGCAAACTTATCGATGGATGCCGATGGATCGATCAAGCCGCCACGAAGCTTCGAAAAGACAAGGTGGACCGTAGGAGGAAAGGAAAGATACTCGCAAAAGGGGACGGAGACGAGGAAATAAGTAGAATATGAAAAATGAATGCACACAGGGAAAAAATGATAAATGAGAAGCCGGGAGGCTGAGAAGGCGATTACAAACAGCAAGGGCGTAATCGTTTAGCGACGAGAAAAAGGGGAGAAACCAAAGGTAACCGCTCGTTAACCGCATCTGGTTATCGAAACTTGGAAGCTGGGGAAGCGGAAATCAAGTAAGAAAATAGATATTGCTGATGAAGAATAGAACGAGAATGGAAGGAAAATAGGACGAGAGAGCAGCTTTTTTCGAAATGGAACGGTAGCGAAAGCTATAAATCGAGGACGCTGTACGCGCGGCTCTTCTTTTCTACTTTGCTACTTTTCGCAGTTGGGTTAAAGCGATGCGCGCGGTTTCAGCGTCTCGAGGAAACCGAGTAAACCTCAAAGGAATCTCGATAGAATTTTTCGCATCCGGAAGCAGCACAGCAGACGTTCCTCCCAGCGGGTGTCGATGTCGCGCGTCTGATTGGTGGTCCTCTCTCACTGATTTACTCGATTTCCGGCTGATTTGCACGTGTTCTCGAGGAACAAGCAAGATAATTTCTCGCGGCGCCTGAAGTTCTAGTGGCAGCTAAACACGCTTCTCGTCGCAGTATTAGATTCAAGTTCGATCTGGTGATTAAACTTGCAAAAGCTACGTTCGCCGTACGAATTTTCCGATCCAAATTGGAGGAATTGCAGGTGGACGCGCGTTCATACAGCCACGGTAATTGATCCGTCGCGAACGCTCATTTGCTCGACTTTCCGTAAACGTGACGCAAATTAATGATCCGTTAACGTCGAAAAGCAAAGCGTAAACTTGCCTCGGTTACTCTTCTCATACTACGTGTGTATTCGAAGATATTCCGTCTCTGTACTATGTATTCGAAGACATTTAGTCTCTGTACTATGTATTCGAAGATATTCCGTTCGATCGTGTACCAAATCGTTGGTAATGTCGCAGCGACACATGAGTCAACAGAAGGTTTGAATCCGGAGAGACTGATATTATTGTACCTTGGAATATCAACGTTGTTTTGGTTTGCTAGTTCTAAAGATAAACGAACTGCGGACAAAATATTCTTTCCGTTATTTGTAATCGTCAACCGGAATTGCATTCGAAATTTTTATAATAACACCTGTTGATATTATTGAAGTTTTAGGTTAGCAACTAAGTGATTGCGGATTTTGTCAATACCACCTAATGACAAAATCCCCAATCACTTAATTACCAACCTAATAATTACTTCAAGAAAAACTCTACACATTTTATTTTGTATATCCGTGACCTGGAGACCACTGTTACAAAGAGAATAGAATTTAGTGAAACGAAAAGTTGGAAATAAGAAGAGGTCCATATTATTGTGCCGTTGAATATAAATTTTGTTTTGGATTACAAGGTCTAGAAACAAAAGAGCTATAAGTAGATTACTATCGCTGTTTCTTACAGCCTTCACCTAGAGCTTCCAGGTTAACTTTTTGTTAATGTCCTTTGCTATAAATATATGAACGTGATGCCAATCAACCTTCTTCTTCTATTGTATTCTAACACTGTAAGAGTGAGGATCTGGATCAGCATACACTATACTTATACTTCTTTCAATATATTTTTCTATTATTAGGTTGTTCGAAAAGTTTCTTTCCTTTTATAAGGAGATAATACACGTACAATGTCTTTTGTTTTATATTACTTTATTAAATTATGCACGAACATAATAATAGAAATATGTCGAAATGGATCATACCTAATTCAATAAAATAATATAAAACAAACAATGCTGTTCATCTATTATCACCTTATGGAACGAAAGAAACTTTTCGGACAACCTAATACAAATTCATCCACTTGTTCCTCTATCAGTTAACCTCAACAGATATAAATAGACGAACGCGCTGCCTAGGACAGTGGAATAGTCGAGTAGTTAAAGAGTAGAAGAGTTGAATTGTTATAGGAGTTTTAAGCGGCATACACTGTCTCCGTACTTGTACTTATAGTGATTTTGATATAATTGACTGTTACAATTTTATCACTCGTCTCTTTGTTAAATAAACCAACGCGTTTAACACTTAACGCTCCAAGTGTGCCTCTCGAGTACCACCGATGTGCGGCGCTCTACTTCAAATGCATTTTTGGGTCGTTATCAATAATTGTTTACAAATAAAAAATAATACTCTACAGTGAGTTACAAGCGATCAGTAAAGACAGTCAGATCTGAACCTGTTTGTGTCGTAAATCCATCTATTTGAATTATGTCGAGAAGAAAAATAAATTATCTTTGTGAGGAAAATATAGATAGTGACGATGACAATTTTGATTTTTGCATCTATAATGATGTAGCTGTTGACTTGGATAACAGTTATAGTGAGAGCAGTGATAGTGATATTCTTGTTGCTGGAAGAAGAAGAAAAATAAGAAAACTTTCATCGTGTGAGGAAAGTGCAGATGATGGAGAACCACAGGAAGAAAATCTAAGCAAAAGTATTTGTAACGTAAGATCTTCTGATTGGCAGGAAATTTTTAAGGAAGATATCATTCCACAACGATATGAATTTTCGTCTGGTGGAAAAATTCCTGGTCCGCGGGTACGCAACTTATGCGAACCTATTCAGTACTTTCAATTATTTTTTACTAATGTCGAAAGGGAAAAAGAAAAAGTGTCTTGTTTGTTCACCAAAAGCAAGTAACGCGGTAAAAAAACAAACAGTTTTCTACTATGAGACCTGTGAACGCAAACCCGGTTTGCATCCCGATGAATGTTTTCAAAAATTCCACACATTACTCAATTATAATTAATATACATGTTGTAATGAAGATTATATTACTTCTCAGATAAATAAAGATTATTTTCAACAACTTTAATATTACTATTTATGTCATTGTAGCATTTCAAATCTGACACTTAAAAACTTGCAAGTCCAAGTATGATGAGAATAAGTTGAAGTTACCGATCGATATTCACAATTAAAAATTGGAGCGTTAACCCTCTGCACTCCGAATTTTATTTCAATTTCGTTACCAGCAGCTCCCAACGCTTTTAAATGTTTTTTTTTTAAATTCACTTGGAATAAAAAATAAGACAATTTAAATAAATAAAGGAAGAAAGACATTCATTTAAATAGCAGTTTTATTCACACTATTGTTGCATTTTGTAATTTTTAAGTGTATGATATATCTCAAAACAATTTCCAGGATGCAATCCTGCTTTTCTTTCGCACGTTTCACAAGAAAGGTGCACATGAAAGAATGTCGAGTGGGAATCGACAAAGCAGATCCTGAGATAAAAACTGATGTCGAGTCACACACGACATGGGAGTGCGAAGGGTTAAGTGTTAATAAACCACCTCAATGTATTTCACAAATATACGCGCAACTATATATCTAGAGATTAAGAAAGAAGCTTGCCGGGAATGGATGGTAAAGTGTCCCGCGGAGCTTGGTGAATTCGAGCATGGCCGAAAGGACAGAGTACCGGAGAAACGAGGAAAATATCGAAATTGAATTGTCCTGTAATTTCCTCCTAATGTATCGACCTCGCCTGATCGGAAGCGAGCGTCTACTCGAAGGATACACGTCGCAAACCACCGAAACCTTCGATACGAAATTCTTTCTCTAGACGAATTTACACGAGGACCAACGACTTGTTCCACTTCTATCGTCGATTCGAGATACGATCGTGAATAAATTTTAGCAAGAAACTTAGCGACCGAGGCTGGATCCAGTCGATAAGCTACTAATGCAAACATGTTTTCAGTTTTACGAAGCGAACGATATCCCTAAGACGGCCGGCGAATATAACGAGATAAACAGATCTTGCGAAGCGTCGTCGAACGAAATAGGACACTTCTTGAAAAATGACGACCTGTGTGGCCGATGAGTCACAGTGGCATCAGGTCGCACAGTCATAGGTCACGGCACAAAGTCTCCGATAAAACAAATGATTATGATTCCCCTTTGCGGGATTCCTCCGAGAGAACGTCGCGACAGTCGGTCTCTTATCTACAGCTGTAGCCTGTAACGAGAAAAATTAATGAAATTACTGTAGGAAAATTGTACGCGAGTCGGTCTCTGCTCTATTTCTCCCTTGTTTTCTATCGCGCGCCAATTGCTAAACGAATGTCCGACGGAGAATTTAGTTTACAAGTTGTTCGGGAATTATCACAGTCGCTGTTATTTTGGCCTAGTATCAAGATGATAAAGCCGGACGTTCCACTTGGCAAAGGTCTGGCGTCCTTTATCAAGCTAGTTAAACGTTCGCGAGCTATTTCGTTATTTAATTAGATAATCGTATTTATTTCGCTAAATGTTCGGGCCACGTGTTTCTTTACGATAGAACGGAAGATATTCGATAGAACGTAAATCGTAGATCTCGTTTAACAGTGACGCTCGTGTACGAATGGTTGCCGTCGACTAGGCGTTCGAAGATCGACGTGGCCGTACCTTTCGCCCCAATATTACGTAAACATGGAATAACTTTATTTCAAGATTATCGCGTCTCGGTTCGCTAATGATCTTACCTCTTTGCGCTTTTTCTTTATCCTGTTGAAACTTGGTCACGATCCACGATAATTACACTCCTCTTACACATTATTCCTCGAAACGTTCGTGCAAAAGTATAAATCACCTTCTGTTCTTTTCTTTTTTTTTTTCTTCTCTTGCACGCCAGCACGTGCCGTAAAAACGTAAATACAAAGCGTTAGAGCGTCCACGGACAACGACTTACCTCTCATGTAGATGTAAGCAGTTCCTCGCATATTGCGTCTGGTAAGCACTACCAAGTTTAAAATATTGCCGACGATTCCAAAGCAACAGATGGTAGGGAGGATAATGCCGTAGCTGATTCGTCTCAAAGACGGAGTTCGAGGATCCTCCGATACTTCGAGATCTTCCACTAGGCATATTCGTGTCCCCGCGCCTGTTACGTTCACTGTATCCATCATTTTGCTTCTGCCCCTCTCTGCCACGCACTCTTTTCCTCGCTGTTTCTCGCATTTACAGCTTCCCCAACTTCGAACCAAATCGTTCATTTCATCTTACATCTGGTGAATCGATACGTCGAACATCGAGCGTTGCACGTGTTAGCCGGCTTGGTCGCGGCTTCCGTGTGTCTCATCGGGTGTTCTTCTGCGGGTTCGCGAATCTCAAGCCAACTATCGCGCAACTGGATTACATAGAAAATAGTTGGCGATGCAACAGGTACAACGGTGACTCGCGATTCATTACGAATAAGCACTTGGACATTGGAGGAATCCGGACGCGTGATTAGTCACTGCTCGCATCTATGATAATTCTCTCTCTTCTTTATTTCACCGAGGAATCCGAACGTGCTCTTCCGGACAACTTGTACGCAGCCATTTTCTATCCGCCGCCGAATTCTCTCATCTTCTCACCTAAAAATAAAGAATCGTTGTACAGTGGGACATTTCCTGCTTTATTAGGTGGAACGTCTATTTTCTCACCAACTTAATCGGAAACGAGGGAAAGAGCGGACCAACAGTGGTGGAATGAGATGCCGGAAAAGGTCTGACGGTGGTTCCCTGCCGCGGCAAAAAGATCGTCACGAGTGGCGCTCGTGAAAACGGGTAACGACGTAATAGAAAAGGGAGAAGAAACGGCCACGCCACATGCAAACGGATATAATTCACGTTTCGCCGTAATGACAAAGCTGTGCGTAAGAAAAGACCCGGTGACTTCGTATCTCGACTGGGAATTATACGCTTGCAGCGATTTATGTTTACAAGCAGCTACGTCTGTCATCCTGTGATCCGCACGCTATCAATTCCAAGTTTGAACTCTTTGCACTCGAAAAGCGACTCTCCCTGTTCATGTTAGATTTTGATATGTCCAATTAATGAGAGTGCAACATTGGCACGGAAATTGGTTCCTTAGCTGTTTATGTTCTTTGTTAAGAAGTGTAAAGTGTTAGACGTTAACATTTAGCCAACCGCGCGCGCCACAGTGAGCTATACGTTTCCACCGCGCAATTTTTCAAGTATCGAGGACTAATATTCGCTACTTGAAAAAACTGATAAGTCTAAAAATTATTTAAGTGGTTAATTATACTTAACGATTTCATATATCGTTTGTACGAAACATCAAATTAACAGTATAAAGAAATATAGGTACAATTAAAAAGTATTAACACTTTGCACTCGGAATTTTATTTCAATTTCGTTACCAGCAGCTCCCAACGCTTTTAATTGTTTCATTTGAAATTTACTTGAACTAAAAAATAAGACAATTTGAATAAATAAAGGAAGAAAGGAATTCACTTAATTACCAGTTTTATTCACACTATTTTGCAATTTTTAAGTGTATGATATATCTTAAAACAATTTTCAGGATGCAGTCCTACTTTTCTTCCGCACGTTTTACTAAAAAAGGTGGACATGAAAGAATGTCGAGTGAGACTCGACAAAGGAGCTCCTGAGATAAAAACCGATGTCGAGTGACACTCGACATAGGAGTGCAAAGGGTTAAAGATGACTAAAGATAAATAACATGACTTGAACGTGAAATTCAAAATTCATAATACATTTTAATATTATTTTACAGTGTGGTATCATTCGATTATAACTTTATTTATAATGTAACTTTTCCATTAACTTTTACACCACTAAATTGGTGTATTTTATTAAAAATTGTACTTTATAAATGCAGAAAAATAGCGCAATTATTTGGTAACAATTTCAGGTAAACAATAACTGACAATAACAACAAAAAAGAAAACGCGTTGCTAAAGTCAAAAAGGGAGATCTCCCTATTCGGTTGGCAAAGTGTTAAAATGTGTCTAACGTTAGTTCGGATTCGACGATCATGGCAAAAGTGTTATAATTTAGAAACCCTAGGAAAATAATTTTCGCAAGTGAAATTAGCTGAAATGAAGATGAACTTAATTTTAAACTGTTGAAAAATGAGATCAATTATATTCAAGAATGTATCTTGGTGAATGTTTTATAAATTATTTTACAACAAAAATACAGAAATTAATATTACAAAATTCTATTTTCAAAGATGTAAATATAGATAAATTATTAGAATATAATGTTTTGGTAAGTTAATCTACATATAAAGGCATTTCACAGTAGCTGTAAGACACGCGTCGCGTTTTTGCTAAATCATCCGGAGTAGCCGCTACGTCCGACCGAAAAAGTCCTCGAGTGCAAAGGGTTAAACGAACTCTGAGAAAATAGTTAAATGTATTTTGCACGAGGACGTGTGCCGCTATTTCTGTTCTTTCTTTACGTTTGAAGATATTTCTACATGGCGGGAATTTTGATATCTATTCGCGTGTGCGATCGTTCGATTCGGATGCAGAGAGCAACGCGTTGTAAAAATATTTCACGAGTATGTTTACGCAAGTAAGTCGATAAACTTTCCTTGCAACGCGGAGATTTTCCGCGAGAAACGATTCGAAGGAGCCGAGCGAAGCGCGAGATGTATCGTGACGGCAGAAAGAGTTAGAAAGATAAAATATGAAAAGCAACGAGGCAACCGCAACTTTACGTCTTTCGTAGATTTCATAAAGATTCTCGTTTGTACAAGATCTCCGCTTCTCTCTTTACACCACCGTAAACGCTCGCGTCTCCTCCACTTGCTCCATTCCCTAGGTTCGTAGAATTACCCTAATAATTTATTTACCAATGCCCTGAAATCTAATCTCTTCTATCGAACTGAATATACGAGCACCACATTAATAATATCCGTGCCATCGATACGTTTTTCCCTGGTGAATGCGCAATTTTCAGAGGGATTCCGATGAAAGTTCGTTCGGCCACTGTGTTGGGTAATGTTTCCTTTGAGCCGATCTCGCACGATCGTTAACCGAGGGAAGAGCAGAAGAGAAAAAGTGTGGTAAGTGGACGATAATAGCGATATTATACGACGTGGAAAAATAAAGCTGTCTGGAAGAGGAACATAACGTAATGTAACGTAACGTACGACGTATACGTAACGTAATAGACGAATTTTCGAGAAAGTAAAATATATGGCTTTTCTTACGAACCGATTGTCGTCGATCATGCGTCCTCCATAGATTGTTATCCACCGTTAACACTTTGACTGCCACGCCAAAATCACATGTTTCGCTCAGGACGACACGGGAATATTTTTATTATTCAAAGCATATAATGGCAAAATAATAATAAATTGATGATGTAAGACAACATTTTTCGTCAATGGACCGTTTATCTTATTGGTGGTCACGGGTGACCACTATGGCGCTTTGGTAACTGTTGATAGAGACATATTATAACAAGGCTTCGTTTATTTCAACAAACCATTTGTTACGCCCCGTGGCTCGCTATAGGCCGCGTTCCTAACCGTCTCCCTTGGTACTACGGTGTCGCAGACAGATCGTCTTACATGACCGTCGAGATATACACAAAGTAGCGATAAACGCATAGTTGTTGTCAAGGAGCGAGTTCTAGAAACATCGATTCGCCTTCGGTCCGTTATTTTACCTACACAAAGAAGGTGGCATACGTGATTATAGACGCGAACGGTTGCGAAAGCCGAGCGTGGTGGGGGTCGTCTCCCAGAGAAGACAAAGGAAAAAATAAAAGGGCAGTCAGTATCATTTGAGGATTCAAACCGAATGCATCGAGGGGTTCAGAGGAATACAATCAAGGTCGTTTAGTCAAACGAAAATCATTTGTAACGTGTTAATTTTAATTTTAAATATTGTTAAAAATACAAGCTTATATTAACCCTGTTAATTCAGTGTTACAATCATTTGAACTACCTCTGTTACCCTAATCGAAACAGGGGAACGACTGATTCGCGGCGTCGATTATCAGAATCGAATTTACGCCTCTCGCTGACGTGTTTCCTCACGATCGCGTCCCTCCGCGAACGGTCGTAACACCATTCGCATTCGTTATTTCGTCGTAAGCAAAACGTGCAGAAGATATTAGTATATAGTATTATGATTATTTTTATGATTTCGACGAAACATTCACAAACAAAATTATGAAGTGGTAGATTACAACAGAGGAAAATGTGCTGTAGATTTATCAGATCGAATGATAGCATATTCCACACCACATAGAAGAACCCTCGAGTGGTATATAAAATTAGCTTTAGAGTTATAGTTAAATACATCAATTTCAAATACGATGATACTCTATAAACAAGCAACAAAAACAAAATCGAGGTATCAGATTTTAGAATGGCACTCGCAACGCGCCTTACACGATGCCGTTCACCAGACCCGTCAAATATATTTATTCGACAAAGATCGCGACAAGAAACGCAGAAGAAAGAAGGACAAGCGTATCTGGCACGAAAATTTTGCAGAGAGTGCTATAAAAAAATGTTAAACAGTTAGGATGAAAAATTGCTAAGAATCGAAGCAAAAAGGTGACCACCTACGGCCCCGATTGTATCAGTGAGCCACATTTATGTCTAAAGTGTTTTAATACAGTGCACCGTTAGATGCAACGTTTGTTCTCATTTCTTTTTATCAACGTTCTAATGAAAACGTTTAATCGTTCAATGGGGCAATTTTTATTTCAAAGTATCTTCTATTTATCGGTTATATTCAAAATGCCTTAACTGTCAATTTCCATTCAATTTTTACAATTGTAAGAAGTTGAAGCGCTGCGATCACCAATGACCACCGTGGCGTCACAGGAGAAACCGTGGCCGGTCATATATGACCAACGTGGCAGTCAAAGTGTTAAGTTATTACCGTAGCATCGCGAACCTTTGTCTATCTCGGAATGGTGTGAGAAACAGTTTGTACAGATGTGGAAATATTGTAAGACGCGCGTACCTCTTTTCCATTGCTTATGGCTCTGCTTTGATTTTGTCGGAGACGCCACGACCGAATGAATTACATTTTGATTAGTTTCGCGACGCGACCACTTGGTCGTAATATTTCCCATACTCTCGGTAAGATTTCTCTCGATTTAAAGGCGAAATATCCACGTTACTTAATTACGTTGCAACGAGTCGGCAACTTTGATCGATTATAGAGGCCAGCCGCTAAAAATTGATACACCGTGGAAAGTAAGGAAAGAAAGTTTGCAGCCACGTGCAACATGCCTACCGAAACTCTAACGAATTCTTACGAGTTTTCTCCACAAATCTCGCTTCTTCTGCGTCTAGCCAACAGCTGTGTGACTTAATGCAGACTCTGCATTATACATTCCTATCCCTTTCGAGGATTTATCGAAACGCAAAACGTATGTAATAATCGACATCTCGTACGTTTATTCAATTCAATCGCAACGTTTATTCAATTTGACTGGACGAAAAGGGAAGATTTAGTAACGTGCACGTATTTTCCCAAATAAATCTCGTTCTGTAGACTAACATCACACGCGTTCGTTTGTAGTAGCGAAACGTGCGCGGGTCGCAATACGAAATGCGCGTTACTTGATTTTAATCCGATCAAATTGAAGAAATTTCTCGTAAATTCCTTCGACCACGATAAACCAACGTTCGTAGTATTCGCCTTGAAAGCTTCGGTATATCGCTAGCTACTTCTCCTTTCTCTCTCAACATCCTTGCGCGTCATATATTATCGAAACAGCAGTTTGCTGTACTGTGTACTGTGCGCTACGATCATCGCGATCTAGAGATTGTCTCTACGTTTTTTAGTGCTCTTTGTACGGCGTCGGTCGTTGGAATCGCGAGTAGATATCGAAAGGATTTCTAGAACGTTGAAACTGGAGGAAACGTATGTGGCAGCTTTAAAAGTGGAAATGTTTCCCTTGGACGATGCCACGCCACTGTTCACCGTACATTTGTCTTTCATCCGCGTCCCAGATGCATTTAGCAAATATTTACGACTTCGTCTTAGGCTCTTTACATTATCGAGGACGCAACGTCGAAACGAACGCGACGTTTCAGTGATAAAATAATTGCAAAAGTGTGTCCTACCGATGATGGTATTCGCATCGCGTTTACATAGCGGAAATATCACGAACTTAACGCAAACTGTCGAAGATTTTTTTTTAAATTGTTCGAACAGTTAGAAATTTCTTCCTGGTCTAAAGATAAAAAGAGTTTGTTTTCAAAAATAAATGAGACGCGCACAGTTCTCGCCAGTTCGTACAAGCGTTAATCCAAGGAAACGGCGAAGGAACGAACAAAGGAAAGGCGGTGTCCGTGGTAAATTCGAGATAAAAATGGAGCAAATTCGTTAAGGATCAATTTCAGCGTAATTTTCAAGAAACCAGGATAAATAAGTGAGTACAAGTTACTTTGCGAGAAAGGAAGAACAGCAAAGTACTTCGAGTCATCGGAGCATAATCATTATATTGGGTTGGCAATTAAGTGATTGCGGATTTTATCAATACCAGCCAATGACAAAATTCGCAATCACTTAGTTGCCAACCCAATAAACCTACCTGTGTCTTCAAACACATGCTACATCGGATGAAAAAACATTTGAAAGCTGGTTTCTAACAGATTCGAGATCCTATTTTTCACTTTTCTTTTTACACTCGACGCTTCTCGGGCGCTTTCAAAAGCGAAAGAAAAAAAAAAAAAAGAACGACGTTCGGCCGAGGAAAGCAGCCCTGGAAATTACTTTCAAGATTGTAGCTAATGAAACGCGACTACCGCGAGGAAGCTTCCATATTCAGCGACTGTTTCCTGTTCGGCTTTTCCAATCCTTAGCGCGTCACGATCTCAAAGACCGATTAATTGTTAGAGATTTGCTCTGCGATGCGTATGGCGGTTAGCTATGGCACGAGTTTCATCTTTTGTCAATGGCGCTGCCTTTCATTTAAATTTATGCGTTGAAAAACGCGACGTTGAGATTCAACGAGGCAGAGAAATTAATTAAAGGAGGAACAAGATTGAAACAAAGCGATAAAGAACGAGACATGAGAAATGTGCAGCCTGTAAAAAGGAAGCAAGATATCGTTGGTGGATGATATTAAAGCGATGAAATCAAACGTGGCGGGATCTTCCTGATCTCTTTGGAATTTAGAAGGCTACGTCCCTTTCGTGTCGCTTTGAAACGGATACGCAAATCGTACGAGATCTCATCTTGCAAGGTAATTTGCCGCTCGTAGAGCGTTGAGAAATAAATTCGAATCTGGTTACGGCGATTGCACTGTTTCTTTTCACTAAGAAAACGGAAATCACCAAATATCCAATTGAATGGCACGCACATAACACAAACAAGGCTAGTTAAATACCTAGGACTTCACTTAGATACGCAACTTACATGGAAACAACATACTAAATCAATTACAGACAAAATACGGATAAAATGAAGACAGATGTACTGGCTAACTAGTCGGAACTCTAAACTCAGCATAGAAAATAAAATAGAAATCTAGAAAACGATAATAAAATCAATTTAAACGTACGGAATGCCAGTATGGGGGACAGCAGCAATGAGCCACATAAATAAACTAGAGGCGCTACAATCGAAGATACTGAGAACCAATAGTCAACGCCCCATGGTATGTTAGAAACAACTACGCAAACTTAGAAATACCAACGGTCAAAGAAGAAATCGGCAGGTACGCAGAAAAATACAAGGAAAGAACGGCGACACATCCAAACCAGCTGGCTGCTGAAGCGAGCGAAACTCTCATAGAAAGAAGACTAAAAAGAAAACACTCCACTGACCTCACTAAAGAAATAAAATAGTCAAACTCGAAGATGATATTCCGTTGGGTCCACGTGTTATTTAGCAATTAAGATAGAAAAATGTACCAAATGTCCAGCTGAACAAATTGTAAAGTACGAATTAAATAATAAAGAAAAAAACTGTTTCTTTTGCCTGGATGAAACGTGTCACAGTATATTAGACGTTGCTGGAATAATCGTGGCGAGAATCTCGGCGGACGAGTTGATTCTCTGCAAAACTAGCGAGAGATCGCGGCAATTCGAATGAAATAGCCGATGAAAGGATTCGCCAGGACCATCCGGCATCTGAATTTGATCTTTGAACGCGGCCGTTTCGAATTAGCACGTTCACGTTCTACCAACCATATCAGCCATATTCCGAGTAAATTTTCTTCCAGGCACCGACTGCAAGAAAATTAACACAGCTCTGTCGTCTGTTCTTATTTTCCATCCAGATTTTCCAGAGAAAACGAACAGTCAAATCGAACAGTATCGGGCTAAAATCTAATGCGGTTACCGATCTGATTGATCGTCCGAAATTCTGCTATTTCCAACTTTCGAAGTAGTATACGAACTCTTCGCTTTTGAAAGAAACAGTACAATTTTGAATTTCCATACTTGGCAATCTTTTCGGGTTATAGACACGATAATGTTCACTGCGATTGGAAAAATGTTCGTTCCACTAAATCGTTGTTGAACTAACGTTGATAGATGTTATCAACAACAGACAGATATATTATAGCTATGTATTGTGTATGTACGATGAGAAAGCTTTACGTAGAAAGTTTTACGAAGCTACACTGCAAATTCTCTTCCAGTAGAATGCAGCCTTTTTTACTCGATTTCTTTGGTCAATGCGTTTGCAAGTTGGCCGGGCGTGCATCGAGTTTTGTCAAGTTTCGCCGGTCTTTGTGCTCGTGTAGCCATAAATATTAACTGTAATCTAGTCAGCGATGTTCGAGATATCGTAAGTTCGCTACTCACTGGTTATTGCCATTGTAGACGGTCTGATTCGTTTGGATTAGGATTATTCGCTGCACGTTGCGCGCCTGCAACGTTTTTAATTTAAGTTCGACGAGTGCCCGTACTGTTTTTCTCAGGCACGTTACTCGTGAATGGATTTCAAATGGGATCGAGACGCATCGGTAATAACGGTGCCGCAACAAGATCACGTCGTTTCATCGAATGAAAGAACGTCGTCGATAACGTATGAATATTAAAATCGAAATTTCACTCGCGTCACTACAGTTGCCGGTACCGTGACCTGCTCTCCGTAATAACTAAACGTTCTACTCCTCGGAAGATCGGAAACACGGGATTCAGAGACAGGGTTTACAGACAATTGCAGGAGGATCAGGGTAGAATCGTGCCCGGAAACAGCAAACGCGGGTCCTGTTCTTCCCATTCTGTATAATAGAAAACACGACAGCGTGTCGGACAAAATTAGAAATATCGCAACGCCGTAGTTACACGACAGCGTCAATTTTTGTTCCCTCGTGACACGCATACAAAGTCGCTAATCTCAATTACAATGAAATTACAACGTCATCTTCCTTCTACCGTCAACGTTTTTCAATCCGCTTGCTCTAGTCAACGTCTTAACTTTCGCAAATCTATGTCGATTAACGACTCATAGTTACCGATTCGTATTTATATATATTGGATTGGCAACTAAGTGATTGTGGATTTCGTCATTACCATCTAATGATAAAATCCGCAATCACTTAGTTGCCGAACTAATATATATTGTTCGATTACAGCAGCGAAATAAATCCAAACTTCCTAATCCTAGACACTAAGGCAGATATGGTTGACAGACATTCGCAAATATGCTTGAAAAATGTAATTTCTAGCGGATTCATAACCGAGCAAATACTTCTCGCCGAAAGTAGCTGAGGTATTTGTACGGCGTTTGACATCCACTTGCGAGAGAGAGGTAGAACGGATAGACGCAGGAAACGAAGCATGTTAGCGATATACGTTAGCGCGGATCAACGGTAGCCGGTATTTGTTCGTCGTAGAACTGCAGTCTCTGCATTCTTAATATTCCCGTTTAATATTCTCTTCGCTTTTGATATTAATATGAAGGCGAGTGGAACGTGCGATGTAAAACGACCTGATATCGTAGGGGTAAATAAATAAGGTTGTACGTAACAAACGATTATAGCAAACGATCGCACGTTATGTTTGTTGTATGATCGTACGTACCTTCGGAGACACATTTAATAGCACGCTTTAACAGCACGTGATCGGAAACAATCGTTAACGGCACAGTTACAGGTAAAAATGTACGCGTATTGAAAATTGTGCAAGTTGTCGATCTTTTACCGATTTCCAGTCGAACGAACGAAAAGACGTTTGCAGCGCGTCGCGACGCTGACTGAAGAGTTCCGCGACGAGTTTCGTAGGCACGTCGCTTGGATGCCGGGACGCCGCGCCGCGCTGCGCTGAGTCGAGGCGACGCATGCTCCAGGATATCGTTTGCGACGAAACGGATGTACTTTAGAAAAATACGAGAAATTTAATAAACGTCAAGTTCGTTAACACGATCGATTTCAAGGGAAGCGTGAAGTTCTATCGAACTATGTGACGCGGCCAAAATCCTCGAATCGTTCTTAAAGGTTAAGATAAGTTAAAGGAGAAATGTTTTTCTGCAACGTTGAGTAAATATTTTCAGGCGAATCAGACAGTTATTGTCGGATATGTTGTCTCGCGTACTTGAGAAATATCTTCGTAAAGAAGATCGGGAAAACGATACCAATGGGAGTAAACGCAGGAATATTCAATGATACGGATGCACTTTGCGACTCGGAGAAACTAGAGATCGTTGAGAGTCCCATCGCATCTTCCAGAGATCCTCCCATCTCGCCACACTGGACTAGGACAATGGCTATGTCGTGCAATTTATTATTCTCACTCTTAGTTGGGTTAGTTTGTGATTCAATGACATTTTAGTAATTCAAGATTAATAACATGTCGATTAACAAACCGATTATTTAACGGAACGTGTACGTGTAATAGCCGAATTATCCGAAAAGTTGCTACAATAAACACAACTTTGTTTTAGAAATCCACATTTTTATTTGTAATTATCACTTATCCATTCGATATACTTTCGTCGATGTAATACAAGGATATTTATATTAAAGAAAAAGCTGTCGTAGACTAACATATTTCTCTTTAAACATTTTAACACTATCGTCTAAAATGGTTAAAACTATTCGAAGGTTACGGCAAAGATATATCGAGATTATTTGGAAAAATCATACGTGATTACAATTACCGGCGGTTTTTCTTCGCTTTTGATCCTAACCCTAATCCTAACTGCTATTACGGCAAAGTTGAATACTTACTCGTCGCATTTTATTATCGTTCGTTTAGGTAACAGCAATTTTAACGCACTAAACGATACTTTGTTTCGTGCGTTTGTTATCATGAATTTTTAATAAAGTATTTATCGTTATCTGTTTTTGTAAATGCGTAACTTTGAATCGTCTGTGTTCAAGACTGATACGGCGCGATTTTATGGTTAAACAGCGTTGTTTAACGTTTTTTAACGACAATATAGTAAACGCATTGTTGATGGAGAATCGTTTGTTTGCTCGTTCAGGATGATCAAAATTTATAAACGTAAAAAACGTTATATAAAGATTTAATGTTATCGGGAAAAATGTTCCACAGTAATTCGTCGATGTTACTGGCTCGATGCCATTAACTAATTTATTATTCAATTTAAGGTCGATATCGTAGGAGTAAATGCATCTCTTGTCATAATTCATCAACCCACAGTGTTCTACTCTGTAAATCGGGCACATCCATGCGCGTGTAATTGTTCGATATTGCATGACGCGTGATAGTCCGTGTCGCTGCTATCCATAGCTTAAAATTACGTCATTAAGATATTACATTC
The DNA here is from genome assembly GCF_014825855.1 of Bombus pyrosoma. Taxonomy (NCBI): domain Eukaryota; kingdom Metazoa; phylum Arthropoda; class Insecta; order Hymenoptera; family Apidae; genus Bombus; species Bombus pyrosoma. The sequence continues at coordinate 4,926,384 of NC_057776.1, forward strand.
ATTGTGAACATTTACCATATTCGCGTTGTTAGAAAATTAGAAATAAACTACCAAGTTTCAGCTTTGTTAGTTACTGTTGCTTCAATTACTTTCTAATTCCGTGTTCTTTTTTCCTTGAATTAAGCTGACGGTAGTACAATTTCCTGCTTAAAATACGAACATATTAACCGATTTTTTGAGAATCCTATGCTCGTCACTGAAGTATATTAATATTTGCTTATATCACCGACGAATATTACGCTAGAACTTTTAGAACAGTACGTACTTACTAGTTCTTATAAATGTTATTCGAAACAGAACGCAAAGAGTAGTATAAAACATTAAAAATCACAAAATCACAAATTTGTGTGGTATATGTATATATATAGAAAAGAACCTAATAAACCATTTCATGGAATAATTATTTTATACCTCTCTGAGTCTAAAAATACCATTTAAATTAAACCATTGCACAATAATAGGGAAAAATGTAATAGTATCAAGAGAAACGAGACATTTCATAAAAATATCCATTTTATTTCTCAAACCTCGTTTCTTGCGTGTCCCTTTTGTTACATATAATAAAGTACTAATAGTAACAGACATAACTATAATATACAATACGGAGAATAGTAATAATAACCACAGTATTTCGTAATGGGACACAATAGATGTTTTAAAACATATGATATTTTTTTTGACACAATTATTATTTCTATATAAAAGGTTATCAAGTGCTTTACAAAAATGGATCATGATACACCGAGTTTGATGCATCAATTATCACAAGATTGCTAAAGCGCCGAAGCGCGACTCCTTCTTTCGAAGAAAACTAAGTTTATTGTGAGAAACAAATGGAAATGTTTCCCGTTTTGCTAAATGCCTAAGAAAAATCAGCTACAACAAGACGCATATCAAAACACGAATTTACTCTCATTGAGCTTGCATTCAAGTATGATTCTAAACGTATAATCACATTATATCGCGTATCGAAAACATTAAACTTTTAAAACCACCTAGATTAGCTCTGTCCAATATCTATAATACTTCTCTACCAGTATTTGTAAATTACGTTAAATTTTAAACTCCGATTCGAAGTTACGTATTGGAAAACAGATAATGTATATACTTGCGTATACGCGCAACAAATTCTATTGCGTGTTAAATAAATAAAAAAGACGAATAAGAGAAAATTTTTCGTTAACTGTTGAACCCAAAGATTCTCGGGTAACATTAAATCCAAATTAAAATGAATTAAAAATATGTTCTGCAAGTCTAGGACAAAGAGGAATAAAATGTGTAATCATTTGATAAATAAAATATCGGTTTTTCTGCTATACAAAAAAATATATGGAACAAACAATAGGATCGATGCTACCTTTAACTACATATTTTTGTTTTCGTTCGACAGCTTTCAAATGTTCACGATAAGTGTTATTGTTGACTGCTGGCACTCCTTTGAAGTATCACACGACAGAAAACTAGTTTTTTTACGTTCGTTCATACTGAATCATCGTTGCATTACGACCAACTCCTACATCGTAGATAGTTCAGTCATAGTCGTGAGAAGGTTCTGTCTTATTAAACAAACAGTCTCTTTCTTCCTGAGTGGATGGAACATCCGAAGTAATGGGCCTCAACACTTTTGGCACCTTGCTCACTTTACTGAGACCCTCGGTGATACCGCTACCTCCGGAAACACTGGAAAAAAGACTGAGATCGTCACATTAGAACTGGCCAAAGTATAAAATAGTTAATAGAGTAAAAGCTGCTAAAAATATTTGAAAATAACGAATGAAAATACCTTCTTTGATATGACGGTAAAATTTTTCATAAGTAGGAGAAAAATATCAAATACGTGAATACTTACACGACATCCATCTCGTCATCCTCGTCAGCCTGAGCCGTTTCATCGTTAGTTAATGTAAAATACGGATTCGCAGATGCTGCTCGGAACTTATACCCGGTAAGAACAAAAAAGATGTATGTAGACATTTCTCGGAACATTTCATCTAACCATTCGTATTGGAAAGGTACTGTAATCTATAAAATAGAACAACAGAAATGAAATCCCTTTTGTAGAAAGTGGTCAAAATAGTGTAATGTAATGAAAGCTATACCTTAAGTAAGTACACTATGATTCTGGTAAAGTAAATGTAAGAAAATATCATAATATAGAAATGCTTAAAAAGCTTGAGCTTGCGTAAGTTGACAGCTGCTTTGCCATCTATGTGTGCAGCTTCCTCTACGTGCTTAATACTCCAAACTACTGGAAATATAATAGCACCGCAACAAAGCAAGTCCACGAGAATAAAAACATCTCGCCACGTTTTATACTCGATATCTCCTTCTTCGCTTTCTTCGATTATTATTTCTGCCACGTTTGCCAATACCTGACAGATGACAATATGTCACAATGTATCTACATATATCGATTCTCTTTTTCTCCCTGTGTCTCGTATAAAAATACTAACCTGTAACGGTATTGCTATCATAAAGAGTTTCTTATCTTTATCAGCTAAAATGTGTTTAATAAATGTCCACCCAGTGCCAATTAATACAATGGTGATAAAAAGTACAGCTCCTTTCAATAAATGTGTGATATAATATAGAATTGCCCAAGCAGCAACATGCTCCCCTTTTGTTTGAATAAAATGATAATTAATCCCATGGAAGAGTAATGACATGGATTTCAGGTACACCAAAACCGCCATTAAGTAATGAATCTTAAAAACAGGGTGCCTAAAAAAAAAAACATCCATGAATTTCGAAGAAGAGAAGGACATCGTCATATTGGTGAACCTCTGCTGTACAAATGTAAACGAAACTCTTACTTGCTCTTCTTAAGAATAAATACCCAGAAACAACCTGACAGAAAGAATAAAAGTGCCATCATGAAATATAGAGCTGGTAAAGGCATTTCACCTGCACTGAGGAAATTTCCATTGTTAATTTCCGATATTTGTATCTGTAAATTATACATCGTATTTATCACAACGTCAGATTCAGTAAATTAAGATTGCTACAAAAAAAGAAAGAAACAAATTCTTACCGTGAAATCCAATGCTACCTGGGAATCATATTTATAATTTGGACAATTATGGAAATAAAGATTATAGAGACCTTCTTCTTCCGCACTGGCAATATACATAGAAAAACTTGTATTGTAATACTTTTCTCCTTTCACGGTCTGTACGGTCATCGCAAACGGGGTCGTTTGACCAGAACAAACGTTACCGTCTGACCCCGTCTCAGATTCATCTTCGATATTAGTTCTTTCGTTACCTGTGGAAAAATTACGCTATAAGTGATACGTAATAGTTTCAGAGACTACCAGAAGGAAGAATATATGAAAGAAATTGTTATTTTATTTGGAAATCCATTAAAATGGTTTAATTAAATATTGGTCATAAGTTTGGTATAATCCAGTTGAAATATTATTGGCATGAAATGTAATACTCTAGAAGACAGTTACCTAACCAAACCCTCAAAAATACTTGAGTTTCGAGGTATTTATAACATTGAGGACGAGTCACGTTAATTATAGCGACTCTCATCTGAGTGGTGTTCGATCACCGATGTCGCTTCAGGTCCACATTCCATAACATATCGATCACATTCGTTTTTAGTTCTACGACCATGCGAAACTAAGTTACTACAGAAAAGTTTCGTATGAAGGAAACATCTTTGTTGTTATTTCCGCTATCGATAGCAATGCAAGTTCAAATTTCGTATCTAAATTTTTATTTATCAATTCTTATAACGAGTAAGAAACGGAAGTCTCTGGTTAAGATCGAAATCAATCTAACATTGAAACGTTACAAAGTACTGTCATATTTCGCTATCGTCATCGAGCGATCAATTCGTAGAATCAATTCGAACAACCAATTAAACATGTTAAGTGTCAGACAAGATAGATACGCAAGCCCAATGTTAAACATGTATCAGTACAACTGAATGAAAATATCTGATGATTCGTAGTGCCATCTTACCGTTAGTTGGGTATATATGTACACATACAATACATACATATATAGTATGCGATATGAGCAAATGCGTATACAGAGGAGCGAATGATCTAGCGGGCTAAAATGTAGAGTGAACTCATGCTGGTATCAAGAGAATGTATGCGTACATATATGCAAACAATATAACAAAAATTCAAATAACAAGAATAAAAAACATAGCAATTAATGGCATAAATTACCGCAATAATGTAGGTTCTTATGATTGTTACAACTACAATCTACAGTATAAATAAAATTATGCGATACACACGAAATATATATATATATATATATATCGTATACATCAATAAAAATTTCTTTGTACAAGAAATGTTACATACATATATACATACATATTTTAAGGTCGCGATCAATGCAATTCATGCCAACTTGTTACTTTCCACCTGTTAGTCTGCGTTACGATTGAATCAAGTTCCTAATATTAGTAGCAAACTGTGTCAAAAATAACTTGTGACAAAAATAATATACTATTTAAGCTCGTAGATTGACGTTGTTTAAGATTATTCAGAAATTTAAATCCTTCCTTTCATTAATATGTAACGATTTTTTAATTGAATATCTTTAAATGAATAATAAAAGGAATTGTCATACTTATTGTAAAATTAAAATCTTCAGATAATTATGTGAGATTCATAATTAAAATTAAACACAAATATTTTATCGATCGGATAAGAAAACAAAACGCAAATTAGTAGATTGCAATATGAAATTTGCGAAAATTGTCACGTACTACGAAGTAATACTTCATCCATTCAATGGAATCTTTCCCGCAACTACTATAAACATACATACTTACGTTTGGATGCTTGCCAAAAATAACAGTGTACTACAAGATCGACATATTAAATCCATTTATCCACTTTTGAACACTGTTCATTTTTTATAACAATGCACCTCTTTTCCGAAGAGAAGTAAAAAATAAAAGTTTCTTCAAGAAATCAACGAAATTTTGTTAACTTTCCGAAACCGAAGAAAGGAAGATTTGTTTGATAAGAGGAGCAGTTCCAAGAACTTGAACTTTTAACTACAATGTTATTTTAAATATTCTTATAACATAGTTAAATATAACTTGACATTCTGTTTTCAATTCAAATATAATATCTTAGAGTTTTGTTTGACAAAATACTGGATTAACGGCTGCAACGGTTACAGCGGTTGTAAAAGCAGTGTTTATTGCAATAAAATTCTATTATAAATTAATCGATAAAATTAAAATAATTGGAAAATTTCAACTCACCCGGAAGGACGTTATCGCTGAACCTGGGTGGAAAAGAATCTCTCCTTTCCCGAATTAGAAACACGTTGCTGAAATCTTTGTAAATATGTGCGATGTGTACGTTTCGACTACAGTTTATCTTCAACCTAAAACACGTTTTCTCATACTCATTTATACTCATGTTATCGAATTTCCGAAACAAATGTAAAGTATCGATACTTACAAGTTGTTCTTGAGGTCCATTGTGAAATATATTACGGCGCTGTCATTTCTTTGATCGAAATCGGGCTTGACACTCGAAATGTCTTGGAGTACACATCCTTCCTGGTGACTGTCTAAATATGGATTCATCGCATCGCTTAGGGTACGATCCAAACTGAATCCAAACTAAACCATAAAAGTATAGAGTACACGATTATAAGAGGAAAAGCAGGTTTTGGAGTTTTTCGAAGAAACATTTTGTAATTAGAAATGATAACCTTTATAAAACAGACTGAAAACACGTTAATAAGCGCTGCAGTATTGTGCCCTTGAACATGAACATTGCCCAGGATGAGTCAACTTGAGTTTGTCGGGTTTAATAAAATATTTATGAAAAAATGTACATATTACGAACGTTCACATTTTGCTGTCTGATTATGGATATGCATTTAAATGTTATGCGACGACAACCTAACATTTAACGAATTAGCCGATATGACCCTATACCATATATCGGGACGCACCAACTGATTGATTAGATGAAGTGCGTATCACACATGTGCGCATTTTTATTGACAGTTACATGCGAAGCATTCTCCGTTGTGAATAAAGCACTGACGACAGTGTAGCAATGAGAATGACGGAAATGGAAACAGGTGTTTGTGAATGAATGACGCGTGAATATATTCACATTGCGATTACTTACCACGGCATTCTCGTCAAATGGGTCAGCTTTGAAATTTGTTAAATTTACATCGAGAGTACCTCCTTTGTAGAAACCAAAGGTACTTAACGCAATGTATCGCCGTACGTCTTTCTGTAACATACAATATTACAAGTACATATGTATAAGCATAACAAAATTCCATAACCTATGACTAATCGACAAAAGGAAAGTGTTCTCTAAAGACAATAATTTATACAATTAACACAACTGGTTATAACCTATATGCTGCAACTTCTTAATAAAGTCTTTGTAGGAATCTTTTATATCGTTTACTATGTTTGCAACCATTTAGATAATCGTAACTTTGAACGTAAATGTCGGTACGATATTATCGTATGTAATATATCGTTCGTTTACATAATTAATTTATTTTATCTCAGTTTAATGTGATTACCACTTAATATGTGTAAACCGAATAACAAAGTTAATTTTAGTGGCAGGTTGAAATGCGATTGACGTAGCAAAGGAATTCTAATAAAATAATGGGTAGATATACAGATATACACTACACGCGTTATAGCTGAAGATTCCTTGAACTAACCCGTATTTCGAGTTTGTGAATTCTACCCGCTGCTAATACGAATATTGACACGGCCCAAAAACATCGTATCACTAGTTGCGTCGATTGCATCTTTGCTGCTTTTCACCAAAAAAATGTCACATCACGAAAATACAAAATAATCATATCTGCAACACACGACCTGCGGTCATCGATACACGAGCAGAAACTGAGCTGGAACAGTAGGAATATCAACGTGATAGACGGAACGGATGAATTGAATTACGCGCGATTTTTTAAAGCTTCTTTATGTATCTTTAAAGAAGAAGTAAGATTATTGTTTTATTACTATAACAAACATAATATACATATGAATATATGTATATATATGTCGTTTATATCACTTAAACTCAAATAAATTATTTTCTTTCTTAGTAATGTAATCTATAACAAATATAAGTTTATCAACGTTTATAATTTCCATGTAATTTGTTTTTAAAATAATGATTAACAACGATTTAAGATTATCGACAAAATAGACAATCTCAAAATCGTAGTATAATACATAAATTGTATTAATTTGTTTACGTTCCTTTAACGGAAATGTTTTGAATTTCAGGTTATGTTTCATTTGCCAATGATATTGTATAGCGTGATTTGAGTTATAAGTATTGGTATGGAAAAACATTTTGCATCATTAAGATTATTAGATTCGGACACTGATTGGAAAATAACAGAAGATGTTAATTATTCGCAAACACCATCTTCTCAACGAATCTCCATAAAACAGATGTATCAATCTGAAACTCAGCCTAACTTCATTAGACAATATAGTTGCGACCACATTTTTAATGAACATGTGACTGCAAGGTAGATATTATTGTGTAGATTTGATGACAAAGTAATATGAATAATTATTTTCTTAATTTCAGACCAGTGGAAACGTCGGAAATTGAGCGAACCGACAATAAAACTTTTAACGAGTATCAGATGATAACAGAACCTTATTTTGATTCGTTTACATCTCTTAATAGACAATTCTCCAAAAATAGCAATATATTACAAGCACCAAAATTTATACCAAACAAACCATTAAATGAGATACTATCCGATGAAGTTGAAAATGTAAATCCTACAAATGAATCCCGATTTTCATTGCATTGCCCGACAGAAAATGCAAATACAATAAATCAAGATCATTCTCCTTCTGTACAGCTGAGAAATTGTGAGAAAACAACTGCTGATATTAAACCAAACAGTGTTACAAGAATTATAAATAAAAAGACATATCAGGACATAAAAAATAAATTTAGGCCACTAGTGTTAAAAAACAAAATTTCTCCAAAAAAGAAGATAAATATGTGTTACTGTAGTTGTTTAACTTTGTGCATATTACCAATAATTACAGTAATACTTGCAATGTTTTTAAATTTGAATATACCTACAGTTTGTAATCGTGAAACATTTTTCTTAAATGCTACTCAAGAATTACAGCAAAAGATAAATGGACAAAGAAATGCAGTGTCACAAATTACAACTCATTTAAATCAGGATATTTTCTATTTAAAAGTTTTATGTCTTATAGGTGGAACAGGTGTTGGAAAATCTTACACTGCTCAAATCATAGCCAAACATTTTCCTCTGAAAGAGAAAATTTTTATATATGATATATTGTTGAACCATCATACTGACGCATACTTGTCAAGTTCACTTGATTTGTATCAATTAATTATACTGGAAAATTTAAAAATGCAAAATTTAGATATTTTTTCTAATATAATAAATGTATTAAATCAAACAAAACCTAAATGTGTCACCGTAATAGCAATTTTCAACATAGAAGAAGTGAACAGTAATCTAGAACGAAAAATAGATTTAACACAAAGCATAAATGCGATTCACGAAGCACTGATCCATAAAAAGATTGATAGTTTAATTGTTCCTTATGAGCCTTTAAACGAAGAAGCATTACAAATGTGCATAGTTGAGGCGGCAACAAACAGTGGTTTGACACTTACATTGGATCAAGTAAATGAAGTCAAACAAAATTTATTACTTTTTGGCAGTGGCTGCAAAGGGGCATATGCTAAAGTACAAGTTGTTGGTAGACACTAAATTTAATGTAATAATTTATTTATCTTTACATATATGTTCCTTTTTTTTAAAATATAGAAAATTTTCAAGACTAAAATAATAATTACTAAAATAATAATTATGTTAATTACTCAGAAAAAATAAATGTACAAAATTATAATATCTTAAAAGCTTATTATAGATTTCAATATGATCTTGGATTTAGTCTTAAGTATTACAGATGTTATTGAGATATTAACCTTTTTAAACTAATTATTATATGACCAGTGATATTTATGTCAACTATTTTCGCTAGTATTTTATACAAAGTGTAACATTATCACACCTATAATGGTTGATTGGAAAAAGGAAATATTATACGAATTGCATAAAAAATAATTATTTTGATACACTAAATACAAATATGTTAAATCAACAATTAAAATAATATAATAAAAGATCGTCAACGTAACTATAATATTATAAATTATAGCATAAATATACGTATGTTATAAAAACAATTTTATTTGAAAAGCAGAGGCAAATTCAAACATTTTAGTCTTTTAATAAACTGTCATTTTTATTATTATATGTTATTATAACATTTTTTAATACTTCATACATTCGTAAATAATAAGTCATAGTAAATACCCTCGATTGCCTCAATCCTCTCGCGGAAGAATTACTTAAAGTTTATGTCGACAATAGTTTTTCGTTATATGAAAATAAACGTAAACCTTATACATAAACAATTAAAACATCATAATCTATCTTCTTTCTATTCGAAAACTAACGTTATCGTATCACTATAAATTCCCATAAATTCAAATCAACTTGAAATGAATTGTAAGTATGGTAAATTTGGATAGTAACATTTTTATTATATTCTTCATTAGGATAATCCTAATCACTTTTTATTACACATATACATGGCTTAGTTTTCAAAATACATTCAACAAAAACATTAAGTTTACACAGTTTAAACTGCTAGTTAGTACTGTTATTTATTTTATTTAAATATTACACTAATCTTGATTTTGTTCATTGCATTTCTTTTTTACACTTTTTCCTCCCTTGCTTCATTAAAAAAATTGTTTATCCCTCTGCCACAACCATTGCCAAAAAGAAACTAACATTAAAAATAAGAAGACGAAAATAATACGTGTTAATAAGATGAGAATTTGTGATTTAAAAAATATATATTCAATATAATTATTATTGTAATCCTTTGTACTTAATCTGCTTTATTCATTCCATTTTTCATTCATTATCGATTAAGAACGCCAACGATACGTATAGATGTTTTATTTTGTAGAAATTTGTTGTACATTACATATATTGTACGTAGTATGATATAAAATATTGTTTATTTTTTTCATAACTTGACGTTGCGGATAATACCGTTCAATTATTGCTTAAATCTTAATATACGATAGATAACGCGAATTCATGTCTTTCTGAGATAATGTAATGTTGATGTAAGTGTATCACGAAAGTGTAAAAATAAAATGTTTAATAATAATTCATACAGAGGTAATTAGAGAATGAAAATTCGATGTGCGTCAGTCTAGTTATTACTTTTTACAATGTACGTATTTTATTCTGCACAACGTGGCACGTTGGGTATTCTTTACGCTTTTCTTATGAAATTACGTAATATGTTTACGTCTGTTATATCGTTTGTGATATAATGCTTAAACTTATCCTAAATCGCGAAGAGCACAACAAAACGTTGGATTTTTTCTCCAAGATGGGTATTTTACACTTTACGTGACACGATATCCCATAAGATGTTATGCCTGCGCTACATTTTCTATATCAGAACGCTTCTTCACGTATGATCACATTTCACTTCCTGATAGTAAGTGCTCGAACCATTGCATGTCATAGCTTGGTAAATAAACAGCATCGAAACAACTATTACGTACGCTTATGTCAGTACGATCGCTAGCGTTATGCAAAACCATAACAATCCATGTAACTCGCTATACATTTCCAATATATTTTCATCTTTGCTAATTGCTATAGGAATATCTACATATTTAAGAATTTTTTAGTATTGTAAATTGGCTTTCTCAAGTTTGAGTATAATTATTAGTGATAATATCGACAAGACAATAAAATGGCAAAATAAAATTGACAAGTGTAGCGTTTGTTAATTGTCAGTACGTAATACTAACGTAGTATAGCGTCCAATATAATTCGTAATCTGATATCCTTGTTTTTTGAAAATATATATATAATAAATCTCGATGCGTAACTGTAAGACTTATTCGAGATTAAGAGTAGGAAAAAAAGAAATTTCCTAATTATTTGTTACGTAGATCGGTGATGTAAGATAGAAACAGTTACCTGGAATATACTGATTGATTAGAAAATAAGATATGATTATATATTTTTAATAAATTTGAAGAATATTACCGATTAATAATATAATTTTTGTTCGAAATATTACACGATGTCATCGCTCGTTTGCTTTAATAATGTTAAATTATTGATTATCCAGTTAGATTTAAGAGCAACGAAAGATAAGAATTATTTAAATTTCCAATTAACTAATTTCCTTTAACCTATGTATTTATATTGACCGTAGACTTGTAGTATAATTATGAATTTGATGAATTACTAAATTTAAAATGCGAACTGTAAGGGAGAATATATAGAACTTTCATTTCTATATGGAGCCACGATTTTCGGGACGTTTTGTAAGAATCGTAGAAAAGTAAGATAGTAGAGAAAAAAAAAGAAAAAGTCGTTACGAAATGTACTACTACAGTGCATCGTTTAAGTTTAAGTGAACGATGATATCAACCGACGATCTTACCTATAAAAGACGAGCAATTAGGTGAACCATGGTATTCGATGGTTTGCTGCAAAGTGACGGAACAGTTTTTTACGTATCTTTCGTTAGGCAATTTATTCGATCGATTTAACTAAGAAAGGTATTTAAAAAAGGCGAGATTCGTCCCTGAAAGGGACTTTATTCCTTTGCCTTGAGTCTGCTGGCATAAGCCATAAGGCCCATAAGCTACCGCGTGAGTACCGAAGGCGGAGGTAGAAGAAAGGTGCAAGTGGAAATTATAAAAGAGCGGTCGCAAGCCAAGAGGAAACAGTCTCCTCCAAGTGTTCACCTGTGCAACTACAACTCGGGTATGTTACATGGTTTTCCATTAATTCTATAAGTTATTAATAAAATTTCGTTTGGAGACGCAAGGATTTATTTAGTAAGAATCCAAATTTGAAATAATGTTGAAAAGTTGAGTAACGTGTGCTATTGGCTAAAGTCAGAATCATATCATTGAGAAGTTAACAGTTCTTGAAAATAAAAATCTTTAAACAAATTGTATCAATCGTATTATCACGTATTGCTTAAATTTCATATTATATTAACTTCTTAAGGAACATTTTAATACGATCGACTTGGTTTTTAAATTCTAGAAAATTAGAGACTCTATTAGTTTATCACAATTTTACTATCTCCCCAAATATATCAATTTCTTTCGTCACATTAGTTTATCTTGTAGCAACAGTATACCAATAACTCATTCCGGATACCTTCAAATGGATCTCCTTGTTTGTACGATAATTCACCAAACTTATTATAAATTTTAGTCGCGTCTGAAGGAACTTACATTGTTCTTCTCGTTGTACTTCATCGGACCGACGTCAAGTGAATGCTAAGTACCAGTAATTGTATCCTAACCTTGTTTTCAGAGGTCAGGAATTTTGGAGGCCAAGGCCTCGCATACAACAGATTAATATGATTTTGAATGTGTAGAAGCGTAAATATCTAAACGTGATATATTTTTCTTTTCTTTTTTTACTGCAATTCAATGTCATCTGACCTTGATCAACAGAAACCAATAGTCAATAATGTTGCGTTTAATCGAATTAATATACGAAACAGTGTTTAGTTGACGCGTATTAAGGTATAATAAGGTAGAATTACTCGATTTGATAATTCTTCCGTCTATATTCGATTACACAGATTGTTTATCCTTGACAATTTATTGGGTTGGCAACCTAAGTGATTAGGTGGTTACCACCTAATGGTAATGACAAAATCCGCGATCTTCTTCCTTTTTTTCCTTTATCGTTCTCCTCTTATAGCATTACCACCTAATGACAAAATCCGCAATCATTTAGTTGCCAACCCAATATTATCGTAGGTACTGTTCGATACGAAGTCTAGTTTTCGGTACTTCAAGTCGCGAGGAACATAAAAACGTAACTATAAGAAGAGAACGATAAAGGGAAAAAAGAATGAAGAGGGCGCGGACAGATCTGTCGACATAACTGACGTAATGCTTTGTAACAAAAATACTTAGATTTCTAGATATAGGGTGAACGGCAGTCGATATTCGAGAAAGAACTTGAGTAATAATAAGACGATAAGTGGCACTTTCTACACGGAAGATAGTTACGTGGTTTATTCCGCCGGTTGCTCGATAACCCCATTCGTATTATGCTCGTTCGTGTTAACGTAGACGTAAAAGAAACCTTCTGCATCCATAAATCTGCCTTGACTGTTGAAATTTTCCAACCAATAAGAACAACACGTTGTAGCTAGTACAACGAAGAGACGTTGAATACGCATAGTCGGCAAAAATGTGGCGATTTAAATGATTCAGATGACTTATCTTCGTGTTGTCCCTTTCTATTCGAGTTTCACGTTTCAAATCTGCTGATTCACTAAAAGCAATAAAATAAAAGCATAGCATTCCACCTGTTCTGTTTTCCAACGATCGTTTCCTAACGATCGTTTCCTAACGAACGTTACAAACTCCATGTCGATCAAATAACAGCAGAATCCTTTTACGCGTAAGGCTGTAAGAGGATGATGAACGATAAATGTTTGATAGAAATAATCCGCTTTAGAATATGGAATCGAGTGGACCGTTAGAAAGCTGACAGACAAAAGTGATTGTTTACGATGATGATAGTGAGATATTACGCTAACGATGTTAGTCGGTCGTACAAAATCCGAGAACAAAGATGGGCGCACAAGCTGGTCGATTACGTAATCGGAGAAAGTGATTGCGAAACAAGTCACTCGCTCACAACACGGCACATGTTGCTATCACGGAACACGTAATACTTGGCGGTATTCATACTTGGTCAAACATTATATCATAAAACGACGAAATTGTTATGTCACAAAATTGCTGTTAGCTTATAATTGGTTAAGTTCTTACGAAATTACCCAAGACGTGGCGTTACGCGATCGGAAGAAAGTGTTTCAGGCGTGTTCTTTCTCACTACGATGCTTTCATTCACGCCGTGACTTTGAACGATATTAGGAAACTGTGTCAGCGGTCCGCTAAACAAACGAATCGCTCGACGATCGAAAATGTGAATGCAAAAGAATGCCGTTTCACTGAAAACAAAGATCGCGATCAAACTTATTTCGAATATCGCGCGTCAAACCTGTAACTATCGCGGTATATTTACCGGTTGGGGAACGTAAGATAGAAAATGGGACGATAGATGGATCGTTGGTAAAGAGGAACAAATGATTTTTTAGAATTTCCACCGAAATTCGAATATCGAAATATCCGATATCGAAAATTTAAAGCTGCCTGTTGTTGGAGACAAATCAAAGTTACGAGATGGGAGCGATCGAATGGGTAACCGAGGGCGATGACTACGAATGCAGCCTGTCGACGGAAACGCAGAAACTGGCGAAGGAGGAACTCAGAGAAGATAAAAATACGAGAGACCAAGCTCTTGAGCAAATACGTAACTGGATAAAACTGAATCCGCGTATACAAAACTGTCGCCTCGGTGAGAAATTTTATTTTCGAGTATAGCGTTTACGCAGTTAGTACATACATACGTACATGTAGGTATAGTCACGCGCGAGACTATCGCACGTCGATGATACTGACACACGATCTCGTTCGACAGATGCACAATTTTTATTAAGATTCCTAAGATGTAAAAAATTCAACGTTCCGATGGCGGAAGAGGCGATCGAAAGGTATTTGCTGCTGCGCCAAGTTTACCACCCCGCGTTCAATAACTTGGACATTACCGAACCAACTATGGAAGAACTATTATCTTTGGGGTGAGATTAAACAAATTACAAACTACGCGTGGTATGACCTGATATAACGATCATATAACTTGTGCTTTTCCAGATATATATTTGCTGCACCTGGACGCGATGCCAAAGGCCGCCGTGTTATAATTGCCAGACCAGGTAAATTAATGTCGGTTTACTCTTAACGCTCTGACTTCTAATTGTGAATATCGACTGGTAACTTATTCTCATCATATTTGCAAGTTTTTGAGTGTCAGATTTGAAATGCTACAATGACGTGTAAATAATAATATTAAAGTCATTGAAAACAATCTTTATTCATCTGAGAAGTAATATAATTAGGATTAGAATATTTATATTAATTATAATTGAGTAATGTGTGGAATTGTTTAAAACATTCATTGGGATCCAAATCGGGTTTGCGTTCACAGGTCTCGCAGTACTCACTGAGAAGTTTGTTTTTTATTTGTAGACCCAAAAATACTTTTAGAATAGAGCGCCGCACATCGGTGGTGCTTGAAAGGCACACTTGGAGCGTTAAGGGTTAACACGTTGATTGGCCCAGCCGAGTTTCATTATCTACTGTACTATATGCTGGACAATAATTTTCATACGCGCCTTATGTGAAATATTGTGAAACTCTTTCACAGTTTCGCAATTTTTAGTTTGCGCTACTCATCCGATCCGATATTATGCACGTACCCTGAACATAGCTGCTGACGCGGGGTACCGCGTGTGTCCCGTAGCGTCGTTCAGGCGACACGGCGAACGTGTCGATTTCAGCATTGCCGATTGTCATTGCGAAACATGATTATATATTTGAACGTGGATAATTTGTGAAAATACGCGCGTAATAACAGCTATCTTTGCCCGTTTCAAATGTTTCCACGCGAACTTCTTAACAAACCCAAACAATTACAACGGATGTGTTGATTACCTGTCATTCTGTGCAATTTTATTCCGCTATTAAATCGTCGCTTCTACTTTCAGAGCAATTTTAGACAGCATGCACGTCGTTTCGTTTCAACTGTTATTATACGGTTTTGAAAAGCAGTTGCGGAAACGTGTAACCGTAATCTTACGAATGTTTGTTTAAATATTTACGAATGTATATTTACTTTCTATAATTGCGTGGAACGTGCACTTTCAGGCGTCTTTGATCCCCATAAGTATACCAATGCCGACATGTGTAGAATTCACGCGATAACATACGAGTGTTTGATGGAAGATGAGGAAAGTCAAGTACGGGGTTTCGTTCATTTCGCCGATGGGGCCGGTGTCAGTTTCCCCCATTTGACACTTTTTACACCGAAGGAGGCGGTCCGCATCGTGAAGAATGGCGAGGTACGAGTCTTATAAACCCTATGTTTTTCCATAATTTCAAATTGTTTGGCGAAGAACGTAGAAAATCTCACGACTGTTTGTCTCACATTCGTTGAATATCCTTACGCAATGTTTTTCATTCACAAATAATAACAAGTTGCAACAGCTTCAAGCGAGACAGAAGGCTGCAACTATCTTTATCTTTTCTAAATTATTAATACGCGTTCTCCAACAAGTTGGATGACATTTTACTCATAACGATACGCAACTTCTTACGAAACAGTAGGAGAATTTCTGATATTGCGTAATTTCGAGAATATTCTCAAAATGATATAATATATCCGAAATTTAATATCTCGCAAAGTAAACCAGCGAAATGATGGTTTTAGCGAACTATACCCATGCGGCATAAGGAAGTTCACGCGATTAACACACATCCTTCTTTGAAATTCGCGCTTGACTTTGGTATGTCATTGATCTCCGAAAAGATAAAAAAACGCGTCAAGATCTACACCAGTCTAGAAGACGCTATCAACCATAAAATGGATACGAGTATGTTACCTAAAGAGTATGGCGGTACGATGCCAATGAAAGAAATGATTGGTAAGTACAATTTGATAAATTGCGAAATTAAACGTGTTCCAAATTAAATAACAATGTTCCTTTTAACGTACAAATCGACTATCTCCAATTAAATGAAACTGACACGCGCTTACACCGCGAAATGAAGAAAATAAACTTTTATTTGCGCAGAACTATGGAAGAAAGAATTGCTAGAAATGAGACCGACGTTATTGAGCCACGATAAGATGAGAGTGTGTTTGGATTTATACTCGGAGAAGGCTCGAGAAGGTGCGGTATCGGCCTTGAAACAAGGCTTTGGTTGTTCCGATATCGGTTCCAGTGATTCCACCATGTACGGTATTACGGGTTCTTTCAGAAAGCTCGAAGTCGATTGATTAAGAAGTCATGTTATTGATAATAATAAACTATATAAACGATATTTACCATATCGATAGGATAAAGTTATCGATACCTTTGTTGTAGCGAATTATCAGAGCTACAACAAGATACGTTATCCTAGCGATTATTGTAGCTGTAAGAGCTTATTAAGATATTATTCAGAAATGTAAAAGAGACAACAATGAAATTTCGATCTCGATCGACGCGACTAGCTTTTGTGTTCGATGAATCTTAAAGTTCGATATATAAATGAAATAATTGTAGTCCCTACACCTTAGGCTTACGTTCGATAAAGTATAAGTTATATGTCGTTTCATTTTCGTAATTTGTAAATAAAATCATATTATTGGAAATAAATATTTTCTTACACATATTTTATTTAGTAACAAGATAACAAACGATTAAGAGGAAATCCAAGTTCCAATAATTTTACGTACTCTTGCTCTAGCTTGAATAAGATCTTCAACATCCGTATCCAAATCGCTGTACAGATCACGACAGTGCGATGATCCTGGGGACAATGTGGATTTGTTAGATTGGTCGATGTTCGTCAATCTCCGATTATTTTAACAATACCTTTGATGAGTATGGCGGGAGAGAATGCATTTAAGTCCTGAAGAACAGAGAGAGCATGCCACGGATCGACGTCCCCGTTAGTAAAAATGACATTTTGCAAATCTGGTCGTAAACCTCCGTACATTGTGTTCGTTCTTCCAATTCTGGTATACAAGAATCTGTTACCGTAGCTGTAAGACAAACGATAGTTTCTGTACTATTTCTCGAGAAAATATCAAACAATACATTTTATAACACGTACTAGTATCCGTATAAGTCGGTACAAAGACCTGTAAAATAAGGCAACGGGAATAAGGTTCCAAAAACCGATTTCCTTGAGTCTGTTGTTTGATAATAACCGAATTCTGTGCATGTCTGGTAGTACCATAGTCTCACTGGAAACATCAACATGTAAAGATTAATAATAAATAATTCACAAGCGCGAAACCTTCTTTTACTTGCCGCAAGTAGAAAACGTACTGATATCAGGTTGCGAGTCCCATATTTCATTTCTGTAAACTTTGACAAACTTGTTGTAATTATTTTTCAAACATTTATCTTTGTCCGACACGAGATGCGCTAATCTCTGGAGAGGACTACCCAGATACGAAGCAGTCATGTTTTCGCAGCAAGCGGCGATTTTTGTTCGATTGTTCTCCACTTTATCGTATTGAACGATGCCAGCAAATTCCTGATTAGAAAGATGTTGGTAACTATGATTAGAAGCAGTTATTTATCTTTTATTCGAGATGCAACAGCGTATTCTTTGAGAAACTATACCTCTGCTAGAAGGTTGCCGAGATGACCCAGATCCTTGAGGGAATGTACATCCGGCACATCGCACAAACTACGACAGTTTCAAGTGTAATTTAAACAAATATTATACACGGCGAATAATGTTAATTTCCTACGAACGATAATTACTTGAAATACTCTTTTAATTTCTGTGCTCCTCCTTTAATGGCTAATAACTCTTCAACCTCGTCAAAAGCAGCTTTAACTTCGTCCACGCATTTCTGACTGTGTCTACGGAGCGATTCCGTCACGACTTCGTAATACTCTAAAAAAGAAGTTTCCTTTTCTATTTATCTATTTTTTTTTCAAATTGATAGAAATTACATGGAATTGCAAAAGAGTTTATTCTTCACCATAGAAATCAACTTTGGCGAGAACTGGCGCGCTACTAGCTAGTGCACCCTGAACGAGATGAGGGTATTTCAATCTAACCCATGTTGCTACATTTCCAGCATAAGATCCACCGAAAACAATCACTTTACTATTCTGAAATTTCTCGTCCTTTTTCCTCGTTTCGATGAAATATGCCAAGTCCGCCAGTGCTTGATCTACGCTTAGATATTGCAAGTTTCTTGAACTAGTGTCTCTAAAGAATTCGAAAAGTAATAGAAAATTTGGCAAGGCTGTGGCAAACAAAAGTAAAAATATACTAGAGCTTGAGAAGAAATTAACTTACTCGGTCGGTTTACTTTTGCCGTAATAGCGATGTTCGGTGTAGTACATGATCGCGTTGTAAGCGGATGCGAGCTCGTACATTAAACCAGCCTCTAAGAAGCCTTTAGATATTGCCCATTCTCCTCCGATCATAATCAAAATCGGTCCGTTTTTCTTGAAATATCTTGAATTTTCATAGTAACGCTGTCGAAATATACGATGCATAATACGATGTACAATACGATCGAGATATAAATACGCATTTCGTGTTTTTAAACGTTTGCAACATACCATCAACCAAGTGCGATTGTCGCGGATATTGAAATGATCGACGGGTTGTCGGATCCATACTTCGGTTATATTTTCAGAAGCCGATTTGCTCAAGGAACGTGGCTCTTCCAAACCGTGAAAATGAAATCCATGGAGACCAACGCCATGGCCGAGGCGACAGGTAAAACATAACAATACGAGAAAACTTAAGAAGATCATATTCGGTTTTCGGAACTATAGACAAGTTCTATTAATTTTCATTCGTTCAACGAATGTGACTGTAAGACAATAGTACATAACGTGTTCTCTGCGGCTGTTTTAACACTTTATGGCGAGATATAGAACGGAATTCTCTTAATACTATATCTAATTAAATAAATTTATCTGATAAGTTGATACATATTGTCTCTAATCACCGGGGAAGGTACACACTCTATACATTAAAAAATATCAAATTGTAAATACGGATATTAGTGCTAGAAAGATAATATCTACCGCTTGACTGATCCCAATAATATTTATCTTATTTATTGAATATTTCGTAAATCGGCTTCTGAAACGAAGACAAAATCAGCACTGTATTACGTAACTCTCCAAGTCGAGAGTAAAGAACTTTAGGATTATTTTCAACAACGATTGAAGAGTGAAAAGAAAATAGAAAGGACCTATTGCGATAAATATGTAACATTTTATTATTAAATATATTTTGGTAAAAAAAAAAGTACTTATTGTTCAAGTTATATTTGGTTTCCTTATATAGTTTTCAATAAAGTCATGATAAGAACAAATTTATACAAATTCAACGTCTGTTACGTCAATTCTCTTTGATCTTTATTTCGTTTTCAGAATCAGTCGTAGCCCATTCGTCGTCGGATATTTTTTTAGGAAGTTTCCACGATGTTTCCGATTTGTCGACATCTTTGTCTTCTACAACGCCAGAGACCTCAGAATCGGAGGAACCCGTACTTTCGGAATCAATTTGTTCCGAATTTTCTTTGTCTCATTTAGATTTTACGCAAGGCAGATTTATCGCGTCGACGATTTCTTCGGTATTCCACTTTCCGGACGTGCTCTTCAATTTTCTTTCCCGAGAAACTTGACACGACTCACTATGACTTTTCGATCTGTATCTATCTTTCTCGACATCCTCTTTTTCTCTTTTAGAATGTTTACTCGAAAACTTATGACTTCTCGAACGATAATGTCGATCGCTGCTTCTCAAATGTCTTTTATGCGAACGCCTCGGCGATGTATCATCATCCTCTTCTGTTCTTTTTTTGTATTTCTTCGAGCGTCTTCTAGAATAGTCGCGATCGCTTGAAACATCATCATCTCTTATTTTCTCATCTATGTGTTTTCTAGATCTCGTTCGATGACGTTTGATCGGCGGCGAATCCTCATGATCGATAGATCTATCTCTGTCGAGTTGTTCGTGTCGTTTGTCGCGAGTCGATTTCTGTCGAAAGGGACTTTCGACAGAATGATGGCGAGTTTCAGCATTCCTTGAACGATGACCTATCTCGGTCTTGGGGGATTCGGACCACCTCCAATTTTTATTATTTTCCACGTTGCTGCCATCTTTCCATTTTGATTTATTTCTAAACAAAAGACATCAAAACAATGGGTATATATATATATATATATATATATATATATATATATATATATATATATATATATCAATAATATATGGTAACGATATAATCTATCATTTAGAAACAATACCTATGTTCGGTTCTTCTATTGCTCGTAACTTTCTGAGCAGACGAACACGATTGTTTCGCCCTTCTTGGCGGACTTTTGATATCATATTCGTCATGTGGATTTTTAAATGTATGTAAAAAATTACATGCCTTCCCTTTGGGACATTTCGACATCCCACAGACAGCACTCCTCCATGATTTCAGGTTTACGAATTCACAATTAAGCTGTCGGCCGGCATACCATCGACCTTTCAGTCTCCTCAAAGCCCTAGCAGCTTCCCTTTCGGTGTAATATTCGACATATAAGTTGCCCCGCAAGTGAACTTCGGTGTTGCAACAATATTTCAAGGTTTTTATTCTTCCAAACGATTCCAGTTCCGGGACTACATCTTTGTAAAATTCGTGAAAATGTTGCTGTGTTTCCGAGTTTTCAAATTCAAGGGCAATATCAGTATCGTATTCCGCAGAATTCTTCTCCAGAGAAAAATGCGTATAAAAACCAGGTACTAATATGACTTTACTTAAACATACCCTGCGATGATTTCTCGAACAAATGTTACCATATCTGCAAACATATACGTATATGACTTGTTGGATATCATACTTTTATTTAACTACTTACGTAATAAAGATTGAAAGGTTAAGCTTTATTTGCTCACCTGCAAGCACCTGTCTTTGTGAAAAACGGACAAAGCTCTTTACTAGGTTGACTATCGATAACCTCACGCAAAGCTTCCGGGGTTTTGATTCCATTATCAATGTAGTCGTCAATCTCTTTAAGTAACTGTTCCCGCCTTTTAATTTCCTCTTCCCTCCTACGTCTCTCCTCCTCCTGCTTTTTGCGAATAGCCTTCTGTTTCGTTTCAAATTCTTGGCGGATTTTCGCCTCTTGCTCCAATTGTAACTGTCGAGCTTTTTGCTTTTTCTCTTGCAAAATTTGCCATTCTTCTTGGGCTTTCACCTAGGGAGATGAAACATAGCGTTACGTATTATCTATATATTTTAATGTTAAGGCTTGACTGTTTAGTTTATAGGAACCATGTAGTAACTAGCAGGCTTTGGTATCCACATTTTAATATTATTTTCAGGGTTATAACTCATGTGGAAAATTCTTGCGAGTAACTTTATAATTAATCGAACGTATGCTATCGATTCCGAAAACAAAGTAATTTCGACCATAACAACATATACGTTCGTTAATCAATTGCTTGCTAATATATTCCATAAATCAAAACGACCAAATAAGAGAAATAGAATGTACACTTTTAAAAAGGAAATTCACTAAGACTGCATAAATAATATTTTTCGCTTTTATTATATATTTACCTCTTCCTCTAACCATAATCTTTCCCGTTGATCGTGTTCTTCTTTTTCCCGAGCTTCTTTTTCTTTGTCCTCAACTTCACACTGTTTTAACCATTTTAAATATTCCGCGCTTTTCTCAAGTGCTGCCCTCACCTGTTCCTCGGTCGCTTTTCGCTGAGCGGCCGTTCTGCGACGCAGACGTCTCCGACGTTCCCTTTTTGCTATATTACGCCACTTTTTGTGACTATATTTCGTCGAACGACTTCCTTCCATTATCATGCATTTTCCACAAGAGATTGTACTCGCGTTATTTCCGGTGCTATTACAGTATCACAAATTTTTGGGGGTTGTGAAACGTATTTGTTTATGCGTTTGACAACCGGTTTCAATGAAGAAATGCAGACAGCACGTGCACACCGCCATGTTAAATTTAGAACGAGAAGCTTTGATCTGGATTATCCCTATCTTTTGAAAGTGTACGAAATTATATAATAAAACACTATTTTTGTTAATACTTTTACATCATTGAGTGATAAACTGGCGACGCAAAAATTTTTGATATGTATAAATGAAACTGAAAAAATAATTTGTTTTTGTACTAAAGCTAACTGAACATTTCGAAAGAACCGTTAGAAGATAGTTCACCGTTTATATATCGGCCATTATATTACCATTGTAATAACATTAAACATATAATGTGTAAAAAATTGCAGTTTGATATGTGGTGAACTAGATCATATAATTCTTGACAGTCGCTAGGGGAAACCGTTCGAAAATTGAGTCGTGAGAAATCAATATGGACGACGGCAAAGTTTTGTTCGTTCGAGACAGATAGATATGAGTAGAATATATCTGTCTCTATTTGAGATATTCATAATATGTTACACACGCGCAGAACGAAAACCTTGTCTTCCATGTTTAGTTCTCACGATTCAATTTTTGAACAATTTTTCCCACACTTTGGTATATGAATGTCAAGACCTGTTTATAGGATTGTGACTGTAAGATAAACATTAGGTATATATTTGGTAACATAAATTTATTACTGACATAGGGAATCACTTCTCTTAGGGATTTTTATTTCAATGTCATGGTCACGTTCAAGGTGGTTCAAAGGTGGAATTTATTTGTAAACATGAATGACCGTGAATTACACACTCCGTTTCTTCAAATGTTTTATTTAACTTATACCCATATACAAAAGGAATTTTGCGGATGTACATAATGAGTATTTTACATGTAAATAATCAGAAAAGATTAAATTATATAGGCGTATGCTTGATATACTGAACATGTATAAAAAAATATCTTCGTTTAATTTGTATAATTTTATTTAACAAGCAGAATTAGTATCGGAAGTAATATCTCGGATTGATTGTTTCACTTTTAAGTAAAAGAAGTTGTTTCAATTCGTCGACAAATAAAAGGTTCGATAACATAATAAAAAGAATTCTCTCTCTCCAGCTTACTGTATCAAAAGTTGACCTTACAATTATATGTTACATTTTATTTTGCGATCCTTGTTAATATTTACCGTAGACGTTTGGTATCATGCATTCTTGATATGAATTAAAATACATATTGTACATATATTCCTGAAACGTACGAGAAATACAAAAAAGATATATTAACAAAGGAGATACATTAAGCTTTCGTTTAATCAAATCGAGCCTTTTACGTAAGTGCAATAAATAAGAATCTTATCTAATTTAATAAATACATTTTATTTATATGTTATATATTTGTTTTTCTATTATTTACTTTATGCAAAACGACAAAGCTGCATCATTCTGAAGATAAATCATTAATTACAAATTGGTACGTATCTGAATTCGTAATCACTCTATTTCTAATCGATTTCAAT
Organism: Bombus pyrosoma; assembly: GCF_014825855.1. NCBI lineage: Eukaryota > Metazoa > Arthropoda > Insecta > Hymenoptera > Apidae > Bombus > Bombus pyrosoma. Next base: position 4,950,582 of record NC_057776.1, read on the forward strand.
CGATCATCTGTTACGATTGTTAATTCGCATTGTATCCATTTAAGGTTTGGGTTTGCTTTCATTGCTACGGTCCTGTTGAAGTACCGTTATATCTGACAGAGCGTTGAACTACAAATGGTACGCATCAGTCAGTAGTAAAGCCACCTGTGGTATTTTTCGGAACGATATCGACAAATACGCTTCAGCCAATTGTTTTATTTTTACAAAAGAAACAATTAAGTTGAACTAATTATCGGCAGACACAGTAAACGCGTAAAAAATCGCTATTATCTTAACTATACTCGCTATTCATGTTGCGAAAATAATGAGGAAGTATGTGATAGCCAATGATACCAGGATACGTTGCAAATAATACACACGTAGCTGTTAGTGCAGTCGTGAAACTCAAAGCCGGTAGTGTAGTGTTACCCGGCTCGTCAATGTGCATCTAACTCTCAGGTATTTTATTTAATACCGGTGTGTATTAATCGTTAAACCGTGTATAATGTGTAACTCGATGCATAATTAGATTATAATGCAAGGAATAAAAATGGATCTGAAGAATGGTGGTCACTTAGAGGAAAAAAATAAAAAGTTAAAGAAAAAAGAGAAGTCGGTATTTTGGACGTACGTGCTGTGGATGTTCGGAGGTTTAGTTGGTGCGCATCACATATACCTAGAACGAGACGCACAGGCTTTCATATATTTTAGCACTTTGGGAGGATATGTTGGTCTCGGATGGCTTCGAGACATCTACAGGATTCCCTCGTATGTCCAAGATGCGAATGATCATCCTAACTTTCTGAATGATTTTAAGCAGAAAGTTCGAAACAATCGCAAGGTAAGTACATTAAAAACGATCGACGATCGATTTTAAGGATTCTTCGAATAAGCATTCCGAAGTACGGTTAATCGTAGGGACAGAAAAGAATGCATACTTTTGTTAACAGTCGAGGCATACAAAATTTTCGATTGTATAAGCATAATATTAACGCAACGTGTCATTTGATTTCAGCCGCCATTCTCGACAGTGCGATTCGCCACCGAAAATGCAGTTGCATATTTTTGGGCGGAAATATTTCGCAATGCGATTCCAGAGGACGAAGTGTATGGAATAAATTTTAGGCATTTACTAATTCTGACACCATTGGTCATTGCTTTAGGTAAACGGTTGAAATATTTTAGAACATCAACCATGAAAATACTGCAATGTATTTAAATTTCGTTCGACTTATCTTTCACCACACGTTTTTCGCCTTGTTTACTTTGCATAATTAATCGATAAGGTTTTTACGAATACGAGTATCGCATTGGAAACATGTTTAAACCGATGCTCTGTTACCTAACGAAATAATTTTACGAAAACGAGTATTTTATATTATATTGGTAGTTAATTATTTTCTAATCAAACCAATTTTTCTCTGTCAGTTTAATTGTATTTAAATTGTATTTAACCAGGTGTCTGGATAGTAGGGAATATAGGCAGGGAACAGGGTTCCATATGGATTGCTCTTTGTTCTGCATATTTATTATATCCAACGCTATCTTATATCGGAGACGACAGCATGTGGATATTTTTGATGGTCGTTGCTGCTAGTTTAGGCTTCGATACGTTCAGCAAGCAATGGAGATTAAAGCCAAGAAAGAAAAGACACTTCGTTCAAAGGATTTTTTACCTCGGTATAGCTGTCGCAATTTACGTGTCTTTACTAGGATCGTTCTTATACTTTAATGCCGTTGTCACCGACAGCGAGGGTGAAGAGATTAAACTATCGGAAGCTATCCAACACTTCCTAACGTCTCCTATATGGCTCGATCTTAAGGTTAATTAAAATCACGTAGAACGTGCTTAATCGAAGCAAACCATTGGATGTTTTACAAAATTTGAAATTTTCCAGGCCAGTCTTGAAGCAACCTGGAATCAGGCGGTACATCAAGGCTTTTGGGCAACATGGGCACAACTGATAGATCTCACAGATCCTCGGGGAGAAATAAACGCCTACAAGGTACGCCTCGAAGCTCGTTATATGGAATTACTACATCTGAATGCAAATTTTGTAGATTTTAGGCCTTTCCCAAACGGCTACGCAAACAGAGGTAACGTCTCGTTGGAGAGCTCTCTCGAGGGACAATCATCCCGACAAGATAAAGGGCACTGAGAAGGAAAGGAGACAAGCCCAAGAGAAATTTATGGAAATACAGCAAGCGTATGAAATTCTTTCAAAGGCTAAGAATCGCAGACAACGTCGAAATAGAAAATCCGAATGACCCGTTTATTAACGTTACCGTACACGTTGACTTCAGGATCGAGAAGATTCGTTGCAAATCAACTGAAATTATTGTGACAATCATTTTGATACTTCGTAGATTAGCGATAAACGAAGGTTTGTCGTATTAAGAAAATGTTGCGCGCCTCGTAAATGTTTATTCTAAAAGATACATTTTTTACAACATTCCACCAAAAATAAGACGAAGTACGACGAGACAAACCGTATTTATTGATCATACAAACCTGCGTTGTAAAGCGTTCCTTCTACCTTGTTATCTCTTATTATAACAGCGTGCTCTTTTGTCCAAGGCATTGCTGATTCGGACAATTTGGCACTACGCGTTCGAATACGAAACACATAACGTGTACATGTATAGGTAAAATTTTGCACGATATGTTCTATCTTTGTAATACGAATACTGTATACATACATATATGTACTTACGTAAGTACCTATTGTACTGTATTGATTTGCCTTAATAAGAAAGATTGTTTTCGCTCTTAATAGTGAAAAAATATCGTACAAATAATACGAATCTTTTTATTAAATATATTTATTTATAAATTTTTTCGGCGATCATCGCGTAATTAAACAAATGTCACTTTGTGTTTTACGATACGTTTATATCTTATAAATTCAAAAACCGTAAAGTTTCTTTCTAATCTTTCATCGCTCTCTCTCTCTCTCTATCTCTCTCTATAGAAAATTATTTAAGATTATTTAAAAATTATCTTATAGATTCGACGAATAAGTGTACATAAATCTTGTTGATCTTTTGATGTTCGTGAGAGTCAGTTAAAAAAAAATTTGTCTATCCGTACATGTTCCCAAACTCTGGTAACGTTTATCCAGATCGTAAGCCAAAAATAAGTTCAAAGTAACGTAAGAAGAAAGATATATATGTATACGTATAATCTACAAATGGTAGCAATCCCTTTTCCGCAATACGGTTTCTATAAACAAGTTTACAAGGTGAAAAAGTTGCACTTTGTATTTTGGTCTAATAGAAACGAGAATGTCATGTAAGATTTTAACAGTATAGATGGTACTAGAATTAGAATGAGCGTTGATCGATAGGAACTGTAGCCAGTGGATGAGTGGAAAAGATCGAAGGTCCTATTGATGTACGACGATCTAAAATACAATAGAATGTATTTTTTTCGAGGAGGGAAGACGCCTGCGATCTTTATCCGCACGTTTATCCGCAAAACGATTGGCAAACGGGATTTACCGATCTATTTGTTTTTGTTCTTCGATCGCGAAGGCTTTCCTACTATATTCTCGATCTTTTCTGTAAAATTGGGCCCATACTTGTCCTTTGATTGTTCAAGAATATCTTGCGGCGAAACTAGAGTCACCCTGAAACAGTCGGAACACGAGAAATAAATGCGTCTGTCATTTGCAATGTATGCAACGTGGAATTCGGAAAAAACCGGAGCCATCACCTTAACTGTGGAACGCTTAAAGGTCGAAGAAGACTTTTAACCACGGGTGGTACTTGGCTGGATTTTGGTAGAGCTGGACTACTTGCACAAAGGGCGGCGCTAGTTAATTGCGAGACCAATGAAAAACTTCGGTCTGGGCCGGATGTCGTGCGGAAAACTTTTCTTATCTTCGACTTGAATCCCGAAGATGGTGGCGACAGGGGTGCGGTCGGAATGGGCATCACCTGCACATTAACCAACATTTTTCGCTATCCTCCATGGTGTTCCTACTTGATCGTAAGAAACATCTTCGTTAGAAGTATCTTTACCTTCCCTTGGAGTACTTTCGCTGCCAGTTCGGGTTCACTACCCCACCGACAAGAAGTTGACCTCTCCAGGAGCCGATGTCTCGCGAACCTCTCGATTACTTCGGCGCACACGTACCTTCCACAAAATCTGGCCCACTGTTCCGCTCTCAATCCTCTCCCTTGGTCTCTCAATGTCGGATTCGCACCTGAAAGCCAAACGTCGATCCGTTTTCTCTTTTCTTAACTCGCCAACTTTTGAAAAAAGAAAAAAAAAAAAAAAGAAAAGAAGAAAGATGACTCTGTTTACCGGCGAATAAGAGAATTTTGGCGCATTTGGTTCTTCCTTGAAGTGCTGCCTTCATTAACGGAGTAAAGCCCGATGCGTTTCTCGCGTCCACTTCGATGTCCGAACACCTCTGCAGCAGTATGTTCAAACATTCCGTTTGCCCTAGATCAAACGAAACGGGACGGGCATTAAGTCGAATACGAAACAAGCTCGCGTCCTTCGCGACGTTGCAAGAGTTGGCGTATTTCGAGTAACGTATCGTTCGACCATGTTTTGGCTTGAAACGTCCGTCGGCGTACGTCACTGTAAACCACGCGCATTTCAAGTACTCCAACACTGGGTTATTTCTGGTATCGATGACGCCGGTGGAACCCTTACGGCTTACGGCATCACGAGCATAAAATTTGACGTCCGTTTATGTATGTATATACTTGTATTATATGTAGATATATATATATGTATATAGTAACGGAGATTTTCTAACGATGGGAGAAGTGTTGTATTTACAAGATTTATGCCCACCATGTGGCCGCATTTTTTCCATTACGTACAATACGAGCACAGACAGGATGCTGTCCTTGAAAGATTTCAGCGTAACAGATTTTATTTTATCTTCTTCGAATATCCTCGTTCGTGGAAGAAATCGTTGAACGAGAGCCGGTCGTCGATTAATTTGAATTTTGCCGCACGAGTCAATGTCATCGTGTGGATCTCGATAAAAACCCGTGACGAGCATTTGCGACCACCCTCCCTCGTTTTTTAAAATATAACGAAATTACTTACCGGCCTGCGCGGCAAAATGTAGAGGCGTGTTGCCCTCGTTGTCCGGAGTATTCGGGTCCACCCTTTCGTACGACAGAGCTAACTCCAACATCGTCGCGGCACCGTTTCCCGCCATGTAGCTGATGGCAGTCTGGAAATAATCGAAACTGATCGATTTATTCGAAAAATAAGTCGAAAAAGAAAAATAAGAACTTGTCGAAGTGGCCGTTTACATAAAATTCTTTCTCGCGCGAACAATCACAAACGCGCGTATTTTACTTTTCAACCGCAGACGTGGAACATCCTCGCCGCGCCGGACGTCTCGTTCTATCACTTTTCATTCTTTCCCCTTTTTCGCTGATCGCGCGCGTTCACCGATATTGGCTTCCGTTTTCCGCAACGTACTTATCAATGTTATTCACGTTAGAAAAAGGATTGCGAAACTGTTCTTCTTTCCGGAAGAAAATGAGATTTGCCCGGCGACTGTCCTACTCGCGGTATTCTTTGCCTCTGAGAGGCTCACAAAGGACTGTGCGGTAACAGTCAATTTATTAAATGGTTACTGACGTTGACGCGTTACCTATTACCTCGTGTGCGTCACCATGGCAAACACTGTGCGGAGCAGCACTCGCACATGTTTTCGTATAAAGAACGTACGATGCTCCTCGAGCTGGCGAAAACAGTGCGATCTGTTTATCGCACGCGAGCTCAGAAAATATTTCCTTATAAAACAGTAGCGATTTAGTGGTATATGAAGCTTCGTTTTGCTAGCAATAGCGCGTCAACGTTGAACATTTGGTAACTAGAAACTTGATACGTATCGATATGAAAATCTAACTTTAAAAATATAGCGATCGAGATCGATGTTAAACACTGGCCGATTTGATTATTTGCTAACGGAATACAAAAAGCAGCTATCCGTGATTCACGCCATTGGAAATCACAACTCGATACAACGATCGTTTTTAATTTAATTTTCATTTAAATATATTTGACGGGTTGCAACAGCAAGTTCTCGTTATTCTAACAACCAATCCTCTACAAGCCCTCTACAGTTCTTAGTTCTGTCCGAGAAAGCTGTTGCTTTTCGAAACTATCTGTACGACAAAAATCTATTGTTCCGTAAGCTTAGTATCGTTTTACATCGTTAGATGTCTTTTCTCATTTGCTATCTATTCGCTACGAATAATTCCCACTGAACGAAAAATTCAATTTTCGCTATGATCTAACGTGCTGCATAACTTGAATATATTAAATTGCACTCGATCGTCTTGAGATCGTAAAAAATCGCACCATTTACATATATGTACGTATGCTTAAGAGCAACGAGCGTCACTTCTTTCTCACGCGTCACGTCTCACATATCTAATGAGGAAGCTCTTTTTTCCGCGACCTTCAATCAAAGATCCCGTCTTTGCCATTTGGAAAAGAACATATACGAGATAACGGAGTGCCAAAACTTTTATCGTGCCTCTGCAAATACATTGTTACTACCGATAACCAAAATTTAACGAAATACGTTGATAAAAGCGTAAGCATGTAACTAGGTAAAAAAATGTTTACTTAATTACACGAATATCATCTGTTTCGTAATATTTCTAACAAAATAGCGTGATCGAAACCGATTGAAAATAGACGTAGAAATCCTGAAGCTTTTCAAATACTTGAAATCTTTTTCACTAACTTTTTCTTGTAAATTGTTAACGAGCTAAATACGACGAATTTTTTTTTTTTATTACAGATGGATAATTGTTAATAACTTACCCTGCCGCTGCTATCAGTCATATTGACGTCCATGTCTCCGAATCCATATTTTCGTACATGGGCAGCGATTTCATCGAGGGCTGCGTCGTCGGCATCTCTGGCTGCCCTGAGAAGGGCCGATGCGCCCTCCGACGTTACTTCCCACGAGGACGGCACTTTTCTGACGATATTCACCTCGGCCACGCTACGATCTACGAAACGAGTCGAATGTTTTACATCTGGTAAGAAAAACTTGTACAAACGGCTCGTTTCGCAAGATGTGAAAATAGAAAAGATAATAAATAGGCTGTCGGGTAAACGTTGCCCCGATAGTTTACAACCACGACAGACGTATTTGTAATAAACTATAGTGGAAAATATCGGTAACATTTTCATGAAATCAGTGCTAAACAGAGAGTTAGTTGTTAACATAATCATTTATATAGTAGGTAGAGTTCCGATAACAAATCGATGATTCTGCGTATATCCGGTGTATTTTTCAACGGTGTTTTTTTCATTTTGCATTTCTGTTTTCTCCTTTCGTTTATTCAGTGTATCGTGCCTGTGTGTGCACGTTCTTTTTGACGAATCCCCAAAGAAAACAGCGATAGTTACGACGAACGAGGTTCGAACTTTGAACGTATCTGCTAAAGATTGGAAAATCGGAAAGTCGTACCGGTCGGATGCAAACAAATTCGAGGAAAATAAAACGAATAAAACGAGGAGAAGGAAGAGGAAGACGCGTACCTTGCAGAACACCCTTGTGATAGACCTTAGCTTCGTGTATGGCGGCTCTTTTGTAAGGTTCGCGTTTCTCTTCGAAACTCGTATCCGAACTGAAGGACACCGATTTCTTGACGCGCGCGCCGCCTTTCTTCCTCCGTTCCACCGGCAACGTTTGAACTCCTGACGAATGTTCGAAAGGATCGAGATCGTTGGCGACTCTACTTAAAATCGAAAAGTATCCCCTTAGAGTTGGATGCTTGGCCGAACAGCTTTTCTCGGTGCAATGATTATTTGGACAAAGTGTGCGCTCTTCGGGATAGTTTCCGCTTAGCTTTCTCTCTCTAAATTTATTCGCAGAATGGGCGAGATTCGACAGGAAAGTGGAAGATCTTTTCAAAATGCTCTCCTCGGTTCCTTTCCGATCAACTGGCCGCGTCGCTGGAAAACCTGCAAAGACGGCAATTTCGTAAAAGTTTCCTCCACTTTGTACGCGTTCGATGACGATCGACAATTATCGATTCGATCAAGCGGAACGTTCGAATAAACGAAACTATACGCGCATCATCGATCGTTTGAAACACGCGTTTCTAAACACTTTTTTAAACACTCGGATTAAGATATCTGAATATCCGATTGATAATAGAAAATAGAAAATCCGATGGATTAGATATGCAAGTACCTTCTCTGAGATAGTCCGGGACGGAAAAGGATTTGCGAATAGGCCGCTGAGACTTGCCAAAGTCCGTGGATCCTGCGAAATCCTTGGACAACTGTTTGCCCGAGGACTGTTCTTTGAGCAAGTCGTCCCGAAGTTTGGGGCGAGTTTCGCTACCCACATTCACGGCCGTCTTGTTTCTCTTGACAACGATGCACTGCGCCGACGATGTCTCTCTTACCGCATAGTTATTTCGAGCGAGCTCTCCCCTAGATGCGACGATGCTGTAGTTGTTCACAGGACAGGTATTGCCCTTTAGCAAACAATCGAACTTTAACCTCGCGGTCTGCACGTCGTTTGCCTACCAGTAATCTTCCGATATACGGCCAACGTCCTATTTCGATCATTCGCGCATTAAACGAGTCTTTGTACCCCACGCGAACGTTGCTCGCAGCATGCAACATTCAGTGTACGCATGTACGTGCGATATATCGAGGAAAGAAATTGAAACTCATCTTAACTAGCTGCACGTTCTAACAGGTAAATGAAAACGACAAGAAAATGAAGAGGAGACGAGGCGAGTGCCTAACACATAACATGTGCAACGACAATGTCGATACGTACGTATACGTTCGTGTAACATTGACGCGATTGTGGCGATATTTGTTTGGGTATAATATTACCAATTTAGCGTTCGTAGTTCATCGGATACTACGAATATCGTTCGCCAAGCGAATACACGTACGAACGTGCGTAAACATTGTAACGATACTCGCGGAAAAAAAATTCGTTAACGCGACGGTGAAAATTAAAAGTGTGGTTTCCCGAAAGAGAAATCTGACGAGCGAGAATAGTTTGAATGTAAACGAAAGAATAAGAAAGGTTGAAAGACTTACGAGAAAATGGAGAACTTTTGTTTCTGTTTAAGCCGACATTGGAAGAAAGGAGGGCGAGAATGAGTTGGCGTGTTGAAAATCGATCGTTCCCGCGGAAACTCTCGGAAATCACTGACGGTGTCGCGGATCACGGCACAGCGAGTGTCAGTACTCGGAGTAGGAGAAGTTCCTTGAAAAACGAATCGTGCCTTCCGGATCGCCTCGTAAGACGTGCACGCGAGTTCTACCGCGTCCGTTTCAACTAAACGCTATTTATATGTCGGTTAAGTCGTTACGTCGGTCGGTCTGTGGCTCGTCGACGCGTGTACGCGCACTATCGAAGGAACTGTGCGAGAGCAATACGCGTGTAGTACTTTTGTTCGTTCGCGCACATGTCGTCAACCTGTCGCCTCTGGCCATCATTACGTCTCTTCTTTTTTTTCTCTCTTCGATTAACCGGCTGCGATCTCTCGGACGAACGTGTTTGCATTTCATATTTTCGCATTTAGTCGTGCTGGTGCTCACTTCCAACGTGTTAAAGTATAAACGAAACGATGACTCTCGGAAGGAAACTCGCGTAAATCGTCTGGCGAGATTCGAGCGTAAAAAAAGATGAATCGTTTATAAACGACTCGTAAATCAGTCGATCGCTGATTACAGTCGGTTGATTTTCGAAGACGTGCGAATAGACCGACATACCAGAAACCTATGCTAGGTGGCACTCGAGTTTCGTTGCGTGGAACGAGGCGAAACATAAAAAAGGAAGCAAGGACAAAGAGAAACCGCTCACCTGATTGACGTTCCGTCCTATATTGGATATACGATGAAACACAGTGTGTCCGACCATGCAATTCATTCCACTGGATACGCAGACTCTTGCGGAGTAAGTCGCGTTGTTCGTTGGCGATCTGTTTCCTTCGTTCTTTGTCATCGTCGTTATAGGCTGCATCGTAAAAGCAGGTTATCGATGAAGGTACGTCAAGTCGATCGATGGTCTTTGATTCCACGTAACATCTCGCTACGATGCTCCGTATTGAAAGCTGCTATATTTACGTGTGTATTATTTACGAGGTGAACATTTCAAAAGCTACGGGCAAACAATTTTCGAGAAGAACTGGCATGGAAATTCCAACTATTCGTCGACACGTTAGTTTCGTCTTTTACGTTTCCGAAAGTGGCGTTCGTAAGTTTAAACCTGTCGATTGAAGATGCTGTTTTGTATCGGAGGGGCAAGCGGCGACACTCTCGTTGAGCGAACTTTTCGCAGTCGTGTACACTGGTTCTTTTGCTAGGAGACCGCGTGCTTATTTTGGCGGCGTTACATTTACCCGACAGGCTTATCGTCGTCGCCTCTGGCGTTAAGCCAATATTTTGAATTCTCTTATGCACGAGAATCTATCGATTATCCGATGTTCGAAAAATCGCTCGGCTCCGAACTGTTTATCGATTTTACAAAATTATTGCCCTATCTGCCGTTTGAAAGAGCGCATATGGCGGCCAAGTTATTTTAGCACAAGTACCAGATTACAAGGCTTTTTTACGTACAAAGTATCGGAAAAATGGAATGGTATCGAGGGAATATTTACGGTTCGTATCTGGTCTGCATGTTAATAATTCAGCCGATTCTTTTATACCGCGATCCAGGTGAATGCCTAACGACGATAAGAAAATGCATACTAATTAGAACAAAATACACCGGCGAGTAACGATCGTTGCTTGCCAGTTTCGGTAATTTAATCTCGCCAACGAAAATATAACACATAAATGTTAGAGCGACACGAGCCCATCTTATCGACAGATTTCAGAAGATTCGTGAAACGAAACACTCCGTCCGACTACGATCTACCTATCATATTTTAGAAACAGCTAAGTGGTTTTCATAAACGGCTGTGTTGAAGATTGAACTTTCTAAATACGTGCAACGCTCGATTAATGAAAATTCATAGGAGAACTCGGCAAACCGACGAAGGTTGTCAACGTCGACAGCATGCACGCGACTTAATCAAAAATTATGATCATGTTTCGTTGATAATTCACGTGCCACATTGTGTCATTGACACATTTCGAAGACGATAATGACCTCGCTGACGAACCTTTGTCAACTCTCCTGTGCAAGTCTTAACGTATCGCTTACACGCATCGGTTTTCCTTTCTACGCAACAACATTCTTTTCCATACTCTACTGACCGGCTTCGGTTTAATTTTAAACCAGGTCGACATCAAACTGCCGACATTCGATAAATTTCTTGCTTAATATCGCAACTGTGATTTGTTAACCGATCTTTGGTCCACGACGAAGTACAGCAAATAGACGAGCTATTTCGCGGCAAATAATTTCAGTATCAAACGTGTTTACAAAAATCAGCAGCGCTCTAAAGTACGATCGGTAAATCCTGTATAATTCTGTAAACTTCGATTTCCTAAATTCTCGGATACTCTAATTTTTTTATCGTATCTATCGATGGTAAGAGAAGGATACATCCAGCTGCGCTATATCTTGCGTTATCTAACGTCGCTTTTATAACACCGAATTTACTGGTTCTCTGTGCCATTTTAAGAACCGTTTCAAATAATATTCACCTACCTATGTTCATCCGTGCTTATCGATTTACGATGCAAGCAACAGAGATCTTCTCGTTGTTTGAAATTCAAGCTCCTCGCCGTATACCTTGTCTTCGCTATTAAACTCCGTGAAAAATATTTGCACATCTTCTTGGAAAAAGTTCGACGAACGTAGAGTAGTATCGCGTTTGTAGTGGTCGATCGCGTATGGAAAGTACAAGAAGAACGATAATCCGCGGCGCCGTTAATCCCATCGAGCAACTTTTCAAACCAATCTGTTCGCATAAGGGTTAATTGGATACTGGGCCAAAGTTTAATTCACACCCTCACCCTGAAAGTATCACGGCAGTCGTATCGCACGTTGCCTGATCCGCGCAGCCGCGGATTTAGGCCAGGTGTTACTCCTCGATGAATAATCAACGAAATATAATGGACCAATTGTGAAATAATTTTTGCCAAATATTTCCCTGTCTCTCATTAATTAGTCGCCACCTCCAGACGTTACTGGCTGCAAAATTTTCAAGATGAAAGGAAAAAAAGTCCGTTGAAAGTTTCCTAGCTCCTCGTTCGGTCTATTTTCGTACGTACGGTAATGCGCGGCCATCCGATGGGACGCACACACGTGTTCGCAACTTCAGATGATTCAAGTTCAATTAGAAAACCAAGACTGCCAAAAATAGTATTTACGATATCCTATATTAGAAGTTTGGCGACTCGCGGTAAACCTTACGTATTACACGGATATAATTCCAAAATGGTCTGTCGCGAACCAATGCTTTCCGGTTGAGGAGCGCGCGCGCTCTCGTTTTCAAATATCTTCCTACGAATGTAAAATAATCGATTAATTAGCAACACGTACATCGACTACGTGGTCCTAAAATGTCGAGATAAAAACATTTCGTTTTAATACTTTTTAGATTATTGATAGGTATTGGGTTGGCAACTAAGTGATTGCGGATTGATAGTTACCACCTCATTAGGTGGTAATGACAAAATCCGCAATCACTTAGTTGCCAACGGAATACATCGAAACGCGCTGAAAAACAGGAATCGACAGAGATCGATGCGCGAAAACGCAAAAGTTTGCATATAAATATTCATAAGAGCGTTATCCTATTGACCGGCGATACTGATGACCAACGAACAAATACCATTTTGAAAGAAACTTATATAGTACGATGCGCAAAAAGGAGAGCGTTTGTGACTGCATATTCGTGACGCCGCGTCTTATCGATGAAAAGAAAGGAATTATCCGCATGCAATTTATTCAGTGTAGTTTACGTCCTAATTCGTCATTTCGTAGATTTTTCCCGAGTTTTAATATCGATACTAGAGTTCTTGTTTTCGTTGTTCCATGCCGGACATTATTTTAAAGACAAAGCCATCTTTCTCAAATGTACTCTGATTTTTGTCTGTCGCGTAAAACAGGCAAGCTAATATACATATATTACGTCATCGTTACATCATCGACCGAAAGATACGCGCAAAATGGTCTTGGAAATGGTGAAAAACCGGGAAAAGACAATACTACGTACTTGAAAGTGTAATGCTGTATTTCGTTAACATATAGAGTTTACATCGAGGATGAACTATTTGATGCAACGCCAGTAGAGTATAGCGTGCATAAATCTTGCTCATGCTCTGGCAGCCCTTTAATTATGAAAAAAATAGCAATATCGTGGCAATGCTGATCAGGTGGAAAATACAATAAAACTTTAAGGTGATTCTCATCGTGTTCTAGGTATACGATACTTATTTGGCAATAATCAACAACAACTGGGATCAAAGGTCACGAGTGGTGGCAACAATTGCTTAACATTTCAAAGTTTCGATTTACCAAATTTCGAAGGAATTTTTCGACTCGTCACAGTGAGGTTTACCATTTATAATCGTTGATCCCAAAATTACATAATAACTTTAACACTGTTTCACCCATTTCTCTCTTCAATAGCCTTCTTTTAAATTTCCCCGTAGCAATGCTTCCTCCTTCGCCGCGAGATGCTTTCGATTCGTGGCAGTAAAAATTCTAGGATCGCGCATCGTGCCCGATGATACGTTAGAAAACAAGGTGGAAAAATGATTAATTCGAGCGCTTAAAAACGAGATCGCTGCAAAAATATGAACGACTTTCTCCCTTCCAGTTACGTGCTATGTACCGGTCGACGTGTATCTACATATATCTATACGTACGTATAATTCGAAGAACAAGTAATATGCCCGGATCGAAAAAGGAGAGAGAAAACAATGTGATAAACAAGACGAGCCGAGTTTCACAACTATCGACGCGTATCAAACACGTATATAAATATCTAAGGGCAAAAAGGCATCGATATTAGTCTCATGGAGAATACGCGTCAATTTGAAATGCTATAGAAGAGGAGGAAGAAGGGGACGCGCTTCGCTAAAAAAGTACAGCTTGGAAAATTTGGAGAAAAACATCCGCCGAACGTCGTGGCATCGAACGTGCAACGTTCCCAAGGATTTCTTCTGTTTCTCCGTGAACCATCGATTGAAGCGAAATTTATTGAACCCACGAAGCAGGTACCCAAAGCGGTTCCGACTCGACTCGATGAACAGCGTTAACCAGTTGCTCGAACGCCATCGAGAGGTCGGCATTTACAATCACTTCGTCGAACAGATGATTGTAAAGGAATTCGATTCTCGCAGCGTTATACAATATTTCGTGAAATTCCTCGTCCTGCAAACGATAGAATGATCATCCTATGTTGATTAGGTGAAAACGTAGGACGTACACAATTGCCGATAAGAATTTTTGATTTACCGTAAAGCCCCGAGAGTTGCTTTCGTCGAAAGTCGATCTTGCTCTAACATCGTTCCTCGTTTCTTTCAATATCTCGAACTTTGGCGGCTTTATATATATCACATATGGTTTTGTCTGCGGAGTTCGAAGCATCTTCAGGGCTTGATAGTGAGAATTCAATAGACACACGTATCCGGCGTTTATCAACGAGCTAACACTCTCGGAACTAGTACCGTACAAGTTGCCTTTATACTCGCCGTATTCTATAAGCTTGCCATACTCGATATACTCTTCCATCTTTTTTCGAGTAACAAAATGATACTCTACACCGTTGATTTCACCTGGTTTCCGTGGTCTCGAGGTATCTGAAGCCAGTCACAAGAATTTCATCAAAGAACGAACGATTAAGGTAAGTAACGCTGCTTGATTGTTTGCTGAGTAAAGTTAACTTAAAACAAGGAAAGCAATATAATGGAAAAGTTGAATGGAAACTTACAAGGAACAGGTGTCTTGTACTTATCGGGATCGGTGGCTATAAGCCGTCTCTTCAGCTCGTTCCTGCCTACACCCGGTGGCCCGATCAGAACCACCGGCCGGTAGTGGCCCGGTCTCGGATAGAGCTTTGCGACCTCTTCGTAGGTCAGTATTTCTTCCCGGTCGAAATCGTCGTTCTCTGCAGCGTCATACATGATTTTTTTAGTTTTTACTCCCTGCAAGTTGCACTTTGTAGACGAGGCGTGTAAAGAGGTACTGGGACGGGGGCACAATGCGGGCAAAGGCACTGGAACAGAACACAAGCCTAACCGACGGTTAGGTCGTCAGGCCAACATTCGTTAAGAAGAGCAGCCGAGATCAATTCATCATGGATTGTTTCCGTGTTAGAGGCCACGATTCTTATTTAACGCTCTACTACGATAGATTGCAATCTATCCTCGTCTCGAGTCGTTTCTCCATCTTACATCGTACGTGGTTACCAAACACGTGTTGCTAACAGATGGCGTGTCTCTTAATTACGATATAACAAAACAAGATTTAAGTTTCAGACGCGACGATGAGATCAAAGATTGCAAATAAGATGACAGAGATTATTAAATGAAATTACGAAGGCGATCGTAGCTCAGCGTACGTCAGAATTTCCGAAACGCTTTCACCAATTGCACTGCGTTTACATGGATCGTCGATCACAATCGGTAATCGATGACGTGATCCGATCGCGTTTTGGAAACAAGGACAGCATCGTATTTTAAAGCGTTGTATTTTATCTATGCTTGGTTGCAAACGCCGTCACTTACTTATATTGTCATCGTCGGTCTTCTCTTTTTGTTGCCTCTCAAGTATAATTCGTGTTTCTTGTAAGGCTCTGCTGGGGATCAAGCCAGCTCTCATATTTCGGTCACCCTCTCGTCTAGCTTGCCACCTAATTTCAATAAAAAATAATTTAAATGTACCGTAGTATCGACTGCACGGTCAAACAAGAATTCCAGTCCTACCAATAAGCATCATCCTGGCTGACGATGTGGAGAACGTCATTCTTCGAGAAATCTAGTCCAGCCTCCTTGCAAGGTATGTACGGATCTTCGGCAGCTTTATACGAAAAGTGCGCTCTAACTCGTACCTATTAAAATTGTCACAACGATATTAAATGCACATAAAATTGTCAGCAACTATATTAAACGATATTAGAAGTGGAAATCGCCGGTCAGAAATTCCTTCCTATTTGACCAGAATCGATCATCGATCGAATAACCTAGCATTTTAGGACGTACCTTGCTCTCACGAATTCCCCCTTTACTATCGGCAGGCACTATCTTAAAAGTAATCGTACCCTCGGAGTTTTGCTGAAAGAGAACATGACGCTATACATATATGCATCTTTCGTGCGATAAATCTCGATCAGGAATCTGCAGCGTACAGATCGATCGATAAAGTAGTACATGTCGCGAGAATAAAATAGAAGCTGCGACCTACCAATATTTTAAGAACACAATTCGGAGTCTTTCCCTCGACGCTGATGCCGTTGACCTCGCAAACTTCGTCGCCAACGTGAATGAGGCCGGATCTATCGGCGGCACCGCCATGCATTATTCTCGCTATCACGATCTTGCCGGTGACCTCGCATGTTTTTATGGTCGCCCCCTATTGTCAACGTGTAAACTAATATTTTGATTGCGGTTGCGAGGTGAGCGTGTTAGGTAGTGCCTTCGTTTTTCTTAAAAAAAAATAAATAAAAACAAAGAGAATTCATCGCGAAGGCATAAACACACATTCGATCGAAGCAGTCGACGCTTATAACGTTGTACGTTCCTTGTACATGACTGCGTTTCAAGCGTTATTCAACGGCTACGCTCTGCGTCTTTTAAATATCTCGAGATAAATCGACAGCGGAAGATCGTTCACGATCGTGGAAATGCAAAAATACAGATTAATCTTTCAACGGTACGCTACGCACCGTATCGTTGAATTTTATCTCGAGAGATTTTCCACATTCAACACAAGGACATGCGGGACAATAACACAAGGTACAGTTGTTATGATAGAGAAATTGTTTTATTCACAAGCAAAAATAACAAACAAAAAAACATAAATCAACGAGGATTAAAACGGACGCACGGTGTATAAAGTAAGGTATAAGCAAAATTAATAAATTGTGTGTAAGGAAATGAACAGCGTTCTATTTACAGCCTAGTTTAACACGATCTCCGTTCATTTCGGTGTAGAGGGGAAATCGCAGAGTCAGAAAATAAAAATTTTTCTAGCGACTAGATGTCTGATAAGTTGAAACGAAAGAAACAGGATTAAACGAAACACTACGAAATCGTTTTGCGTATCGCTAGATACGCATGGAACGCATTACAGGCCTGTACATGTTTCGGCTTGAAGTCGACTTACCACGATCGGTTCAACGCCGGCGCCACACTTCGAAGCAAGTTTGACGATGAAAGAAACACGTGATTACTTAAGAAACTGTATTGAATATCGCGCGAGCGATACGTATTCGATACTACGATACTTGTTACAGGAACACGAGGTATCTAAGTCGATACAAAGGATTAATCAAGATCAAGTCCCATGCAAATTGTTGTAATTACTTCAAAACAGTTATGTTCTTACTCATTCTTTGTTTTCTGCATACACAGGCAGTGACCTATTATAGTACTTTCGCGTAAATACAAGGTAACTTTCGAGAAAACAGAACTATCCTTCTTGGCAGACAAACGTATTACGATACGAGGATGGAACTCGTCTTGCACATCTGCCCGAAATAACGAATAGCGCGAAAGATATTCGTGGGAAAATATTACGATGTGTCACCCTATACCGGTATGTGGAAACTGAGAATGAGGAATATAGTTATATGTATAATATATACAAAATATTATACATATATATTGTATAATTATACGTATGTCTATATATAGAGACACACAACCTCTTTCCATTAGATATGAGTATCAATTCGAACTACGTTATCAAGCTTTCCTCTTTTCTTATCGTGTTAATTGAGCAAAAAACTTTAATATAAACATTGAACACGGAACACGTGCGACCTATCTGACGTACCAGAGGTTCGTTCGATTTCACCAACTGTACGATCTTGACCGTCTCTTCGTCTTCGTCGACTTCCAGAGGAATCTCCGGTAATCGGGGATAATAGTCTTTCTGGGCGACCGCGTCATGAGCGCACAACAAGCCCTATGACAAAATATCTCGATTTCTTTTCGGTTGACTATACTACCTTTTTAATCGCCGCGAGTACGCTACCTGTATGTGTGGTTTTTGAAGCAAATGGAAAAGTTCCTTGCAGTCCTTGGAAATGTGCGTTTTTGTTGATAACAGATCGAGAACTTCGATGTCGATATCCATGGAATTGGAGAGTACAGGAAAAAATTTGTCGTCCTTGACATTGTTCAAAATTTTATTATGAACATTCACTAAAGCGTTCAATTCCTTCGATTGCAACAATTCGCTCAAGAATCCGAATTCCTCGTCGGTACAACTTGGTATTTCACTTTTGCTCTCCTGTAGAGAATTCAGCAGCTTGGATAACGCTGAAAAAGAAAAAAGAAACAACGATCGTTCAACGAATACCGGCAAGGTTTCTATTGATGTGACATAGAGAGATTGCAAAATTTAAATATGAGGGCCTGCGCAAAAAATGTCACGTTCAGATGTTTCTTTCGCGAAATCGCGCCACGATCTTTCAACCAGTACCTATATCTATGTATTTCGATATTTTTCTGGAAGTATCGAATTTACAAGACGTGTATTCTCCGATCGATCAATGAATTTTCTGCAAACACCTGCATGTGATAATCTACCGTTTTAATAACACAGCAGCAAGTCAACTCGGACATTTTGTCGAAGAAGTTGCTGCCAGGTAAAAATAGATGTAGCGCAAACGGTACAAAAACGGTACGATTCTATTTTTCCCAAATATCGCGTTTATCAAACCGGTGAACATCCCGAAATCGCAAATATTATCCTGATTATTGTAATTCATGACATTCTAGAAGGCAATGCTTAAATACTAAAAAGAGAGAACGATATAAACTATAAACGAAAGGACAGGCAGATCGTGACAAAGCACACGTAAAGTAGTCTACTCACCAGAATCCCAATTTGTGTTTTCCATGACGAGCGCCGCTGTCATAATTTATCAAAACGCGATCCGATATTATTTCCGAGCGTGCTGGATTAGAAGGTAGCAGGGTGTATATACTCGAACAGTCGCGTGGTACGATATCGGAACGACAGAGAATAAGTAATCAGGTCAGCCGCGATGCGTATTTCTAGCGGATTGGTGCGCAGCGCCGCGAATAACCCGGTAAAACAGTTTCTTGTTTCGCATTCGCGGCTGGAGTATCGTTATCATAGCGAGAATAATCGTTACGTAAGCCACTGTCACTCGACACGGGGTAGGATGACTACCACCGCTAGACTGACCCGTTCGTCTCGCATCTTGTCAACCTTTTGGTTTTCAGTTGACCAAACACTCTGCAACACCAAACATCTTTCCCAACAGTCACCGAACGATCGTATCAAACGTTTTTCTGATCACTGTACAATTCGATTTAGTCAGTATTTGTAATTCGATAAGGGTTTTCGATCATTTTTCGACATAGACGCGATACGGCGCGTTGCGTCGGGTGGCCATCTTTAAAGGCAGCACTGTTTCTTCCACTGTCCAACCTAGAGGTTCTCCCTCTCCCTCGCCCTTCCAGTTTATACATTGTACTTCCTATCTACCTCTCCATCCCTCTTTTTCCAAGTACATACTTTGCTTTTCGAGATATCGCTTCTATGTTTTTCTCACATTCATCGGTTTTTCCCGATTATTTTTTCCATTCTTCCCTTATTAGTCCTTTCCTTTTCGGTCTCCTCGCTTCTTCGTCACAATGTTCAGGAAAGAGACAAAACATAAAGCGTAAAGAGCGTGATAGGGTGAGGGAGGCGGAGAGGGAAGAGGCTACGTAGAAAATATCCTAACCGTTCTATCTTAGCCAACGAGTTATTTTCTACTTTTAACGTTTTATCACAAGAGAGTTACATGAAACGGGTGCCGTCTTGATGTAGTAAATAAATGAAAAAGACGAATGTAACATGTTTTTATAAAACAAGTTATTATAAAAGCTGTTGTACGCAATTGAGAGGAACAATAATTACAAAACGATCGTTTATAATCTATAGTATCGAGTTTCGATAGAAATATTCGTAAGACGATTCGAAAAAGCGCGGTCGTAAATTTGTTTCTGGTGGTTGGCGTCGTATCGAAAGCGGCAGCACCGTCAACTGTGTATACATGCAGTTGTCCACACGAAACGTCTCGCCGCTAGCTTCGGAATATTTTGTGAATTTTGTGTCGTTTTTCCCTTGTGAAATTTTCATCGAAGATTACTATAAACAGTCTGTAATCCTCTCTTTGAAAAGTTTTGGTAAGATCGTTGATTTCTTTTTACTTTACGCAAGTAACACTAGTTAAAAATTTGACATGGCGTTGACACACGGATTTCGGTCGAAATTTCTATAAAAATTCACAACCATTTAAGATCGTTCGATTCAGTATTTGTTTTCAAGTATCGTTGCACGATGATATTCGTTAACGTCGAAAGTTTATCGGTTTGCAGCGGGTGCAACGAAACCGCGTTCGCTGACGTTTACACATGTATCTCTCGTGGCTACGATCCACAAGTGGTTGCGTACCGCGAATTGTGCATAAACTCGATCTTTCCAAATTTGACGATGACCAATTTATTGTCGATTCCCTAGCGATAGATGATTATTTCTGAATTCTGACCGATAGGTTTGTACATTTCGATCCTAATCTGTAGTAGATTTACGAGCGTATTACAAACGAAGACGTATTCGAGAATTTGTAAATATTTTTAGGTAGAATAAAACCAAGTTTTAACAATTTTCGGTAACGTTCATTGAAACCGCCAACTGTAACCAGTTTCGAGTCAATTTGAAATACACTCTTTGCAGAAATAAATTGTATATCGCCAATTAAGCGTGTTTTTATCGATAATATTATTTCCCAATACGATGTGTAAATAAATAATTACACGAAATATGTTGGTAATAAAGAAAGTTGTGTACAACAATTTAATATGTTGTATTTATTAAAACACATCCACGTTGCCATTTATATTTTATTTGAATCAATTTTTTTCATCTGTTACAGTTACTTCTGTATCCCTTGTTTATTTTCATTCATCGTTCCGGTAAGTTCCTTGATTTTTCGTTCTTATTTTTACCCGTTTTTCCCTATTATTTTTCATTCGCTATTGTATATGTATTTATGTATATTTTAAAACGCAATTAATTTGTACTAAGATAGACGATGGTCGGTAGGAAACACTAGCCGATTACCTGCATTATCGGCTGCGGTTGAAATTGCAATTATTATTTGAGACGACAGGTGGCGCTAGTAGTTTCTCTCTAACGCATTCCACTATACGTGATTTTTACGCAAATTTCGAGAAAAAACGTCGAACGGTACAAAACGTAAAACTATCTATCGAATCTGGTCGAATCTGGAAAAAGAAGTCGAAAATTTCGCAGGGATATCTAAAGCGTGTAAATACAACGGATATCCGTGAATTACCCTAGGATTAGTATAGAAAGCGTAGTAGAGCGATAAAATTCAAATACGGTCGAAGATCGAAAACCTGGTTAGTCTTGTCTTTGACAAGTAACAGGATATCGACTAACGATACAAGTAACGACACGCTGTTAATCTAACCTTATCTAGGAAGAATACTTAACATTCATAAAAAGAAACGTCGTAAAGTTACAAAGAATCGTGGAATATAAGGAAGAGAGTGAAGAATTGACGGATCGGTGAATCGAGCGTGCAGAAGAAAAGCACGTTAGGCGGTTGTCGAAAGTGGACGAATCGACGAGAAAAGTTATCGTGGAGCATATCGTTGGCGAGTCATATGTAATACGTTGGAAAGTTGAATGTCGAATGTCAAGCCGTAGTCGGAGAGAGGGTTGCGAGGGAGGTAGAGTATCCGTGGGGTAGGTAGGGAAGGGGTAGGGCAAGGGGTGCAAGAGATGTCAGGAAAGTGTTTTACTAGCCTTAATTTCGTGTGCTTTCGCAGCCAATATGTCGAGCAGTAAATTCCAAAGTTTGCAGCGGGTTTCGCGTTTCCATGTTGCGCGTTTTAGCACTCGCGGTTTTAACGACCTCGTCCATCCTTCGTCCCGCATCCTCCGGCTCAAGGAACGCTCGTCGGATATTAATCCTGTAAACAAGCACGCTTCTTGCCACGCTCGCGGAATCGCTTGCTTTTTCGAAAGCATTTTCGTTCACGCGCCACGCTCGCTCACGACAACTCTTCCCTCCCTCTCCGCCATTGGGCGCTCGAATTGCACCAAACCTACTAGAGTTATCCGCCGAGCAGACCATTCCGCCATCCGCGCGATATTCTTAGATGCAACGTTTAACGCAAATTACGGTGCAACGAGAGCAAACAGAAGACGACGATTAAATATTCGAGGGGCGGCGTATAAAAATTTACGATATCCAGAGAAGTCGGCACGTGCGAGAAAGTAGAGGGAGATTATCGAATAAGGCGGAGGTTATCGAAAGAGGAAGGGGAACGGGATGGAGAGAGCGAGAAGACGACAGAGACGGTAAGAGAGGGACGACGAATCGACCGAACCAACGTAAACGCCGAAGAACTAATAATAAAAAAAAAAAAAGAAAAAAATAGTAATTTAGTTAGTAAAACATAAAGCCACGTTGGTGGCCGGAGAGAAGGAAGGCAAACACATTAAACATTTAGAGGGCATAATAACCCGTGGCATACGTAATGCGGCTGGCGCCCTTTTCACCGATGGCTATGAATAATGTACATACGCCAAGGTATGACGTAGGCTCGCCGAGCTGTGTGTATTTCACGGTGGGGTAGATCGACCAGACTATTTCCAATAACCGCCGCGTAACGTTATCGCGAGACCTGGAGAACCCTTTTGTGTCGTTCTCCGTTTCTGTCCTCCTCCCTCGTTGCCCTCGTTTCGATTCTACTTTCTTCGCGGGAGCACCGCGATCGCCGAAACTTCTGCCTCTCCTCTTTCTCTCTCTCTCTCTTTCTCGTTTTATCGTCTCTGAACGTTCGACTGGAACGAGCCACATGTAGATACGAAGGAGTCTTACGTCCTGCTCTTGTTCGTCTCAACGACGGAATCGCCAGTTCAAACAAGTTGCGGCGGATTTGAAGCTACTACGGTTACGCGAACGAGGCGATTAGGTTGAAAGGAAGCGGAGAATTCAGCGAACGACGTCGGATAGGATGGAAATGACGCGATCGCCGATCGATCTCTCGCGACAAATGTGACATTTACGCTCGCAGAGGGCGGAATTTCTGCGAAACGAAGAAAGACGTTTATTCTCCGCGCGACGCAACGAGTCGTGCTCGGAATACAAGCGGCGCGCGGCCAGCGCGAGCGTTGTTTTCGCCGGCGGACAATACCAACGGAATTCCTGCCACTTTAAACAAATACGCGATCGCGATTACCGATTATTGAAAGACAGGTCGACGATGTTGATGAAACAGCTCAGAGGCGTTCGCGATTGGCGAGAACCGGTGCACCGACCGCGAACAAATTCCGCCGTCGCCGGCGACCATCTCGTTGGACGAGTCGCGACCAGCGTTCGTATCCAGCGATCTCCGTCATCGACCCCGTTCAACTTGCCAAAAATTAGACGTTACGAAACGATGGAAACGCGTCAATCCGTGGCAATTGGCGCGTGTCCTTCGGTCGGTCGCGTTCACACGGTTGACACGAGCGTCCGAAACGCTTGAAAACCTGTCGGAAGAAGGACGTTGCGCGTTGGCGGGAACCGCGCGCCGCCTCCGGCTGTGATCGCGCGACGAAAAGGTAGACGGGCAGGCGTCACGGTTTCGATGACGGGCTATGACCGGACCGAACGAAAAATCGCCAGGACACGCGTTCGCTGTCCGATAAATCTACTAGAGACGTTTAGGGAGGCGGAAGGGGGAGGGGGAGGCGGGATGGGGAACGGATTCGAGCGCTGGCGCATTCGTTGGCGCAACGAATATCGCCATAAAGGCCAGCTCAAAAGTCAATCAAGCGGGCCGAATTACGTGGAAAAGCGCGGAGCGCGTGCGGGGCGAGCGCGCCCGCCACCGATATACAACAAAATGAAAGCTATCAGAGGTGACAATCCGCGGACGACAAATCAGCGTGTATATTTAATGCCCGTGGTGCCACCCTCGCCCCCGGATAACCTGCCGACGCTCGAGATGCAACGCGTTCGCACCCTCTCTTTCTCGCCTGTCTGCCCATCCTCCCTCTGTACTATCCTTTCACCGTTTCGCTCGCACTCTCTCGCCTGTCTTGCTCGCTGTCGTGCCGACAGTCCCGTGTCCGTTCCGCTTCTTCCTCCTCCTCCGCTTGCCGTTTCGTTTTTCTCTGTCACGCGTTAGAATCGTCGCGCTCGGATATGTCGCTATGTAACATAACGTAGAACGAGGTCTGGTCGCGCCTGTTCGCCCTTCGTTCGCCTCATCATCCCTCGTCGTTTCTCGCCTCCATCGTCTCTTACCGATGCGTTGTTTGTAGTTTTTCTCGTTCTTAGCATCCACCGTGATCCGATACAATCAACACCGATATTATATTAGGTTGAAAAGAAGTTTCTTTCGTTTTATGAGGAAATAATAGACGCGGAATGTTTCTTGTTTTGTATTAGTTTATTGAATTATGCAGGAACATAATAATAGAAATAGAACGAAATGGGTTAAAATAGTGTAAAGGAGAAATTGTTGTTCATCTATTATCACCTTATGAAGCGAAAGACACTTTTCGGCCAACCTAATGTCAACCTTAATTTTTTATTGTGAATATCCACCGGCAACTGCAACTTGTTCTCGTCATACTTGGACTTGCAAGTTTTTAAGCGTCAGGTTTGAAATGCTACAATGACGCAAATAATAATATCGAAGTCATTGAAAACAACCTTTGTTCATCTGAGAAGTAATATAATTTTGATTAGAATATTTGTATTAATCATAATTGAGTAATGTGTGGAATTTTTGAGAACGTTCATCGGGATGCAAGCCGGGTTTGCGTTCACAGGTCTCACAGTAGAAAATTGTTTGTTTTTTTATCGCGTTACTTGCTTTTGGCGAATAAACAAGACACTTCTTCCTTTTCCCTTTCGGCATTACTAAAAAATAATTGAAAGTACTGAATAGATTCGCATAAGTTGCGTACCCGCGGACCAGGAGTTTTTCTACCAGTCGAAAATTCATATCGTTGTGGAATGATATCTTTCTCAAAAATTTCCTGCCAATCAGAAGATCTTACGTTACAAATATTTTTGCTTAGATTTTCTTCCTATGGGTCTCCATCATCTGCACTTTCCTCGCTCGATGAAAGTTTTCTTATTTTTCTTCTTCTTCCAGCAACAAGAATATCACTATCACTGCTCTCACTATAACTGCTTTCCAAGTCGACAGCTACATTATTATAGATGCGAAAATCAAAATTGTCATCGTCACTATCTATATTTTCCTCACAAAGATAATTCATTTTTCTTCTCGACGTAACTGAAATAGATGGGTTTACGATAAAAGCAGGTTTAGATCTGACTGTCTTTACTGATCGCTTGTAACTCACTGTAGAGTATTATTTTTTATTTGTAAACAATTATTGATAACGACCCAAAAATGCATTTGAAGTAGAGCGCCGCACATCGGTGGTACTCGAGAGGCACACTTGGAGCGTTAAGTGTTAAACGCGTTGGTTTATTTAACAAAGAGACGAGTGATAAAATTGTAACAGTTAATTATATCAAAATCACTGTAAGTACAAGTACGGAGACAGTGTATGCCGCTTAAAACTCCTATAACAATTCAACTCTTCTACTCTTTAACTACTCGACTATTCCACTGTCCTAGGCAGCGCGTTCGTCTATTTATATCTGTTGAGGTTAACTGATAGAGGAACGAGTGGATGAATTTGTATTAGGTTGTCCGAAAAGTTTCTTTCGTTTCATAAGGTGATAATAGATGAACAACAATTTCTGTTTTATATTATTTTATTGAATTAGATATGATCCATTTCGTTATATTTCTATTATTATGTTCGTGCATAATTCGATAAACTAATATAAAACAAAAAACACTGTGCGTCTATTATTTCCTTATAAAACGAAAGAAACTTTTCGAACAACCTAATTATAGAAAAATATATTGAAGGTAGTATAAGTATAGTGTATGCTGATCCAGATCCTCACTCTTACAGTGTTAGAATACAATAGAAGAAGAAGGTTGATTGGCATCACGTTCATATATTTATAGCAAAGGACATTAACAAAAAGTTAACCTGGAAGCTCTAGGTGAAGGCTGTAAGAAACAGCGATAGTAATCTACTTATAGCTCTTTTGTTTCTAGACCTTGTAATCCAAAACAAAATTTATATTCAACGGCACAATAATATGGACCTCTTCTTATTTCCAACTTTTCGTTTCACTAAATTCTATTCTCTTCTTAACAGTGGTCTCCAGGTCACGGATATACAAAATAAAATGTGTAGAGTTTCTCTTGAAGTAATTGTTAGGTTTTACTTATAATTTTCAATGAGAATCGATTGTAAAATTCATTCAAATAAAGAAAAAAAATTATTAGGTTGGCAACTAAGTGATTGCTGATTTTGTCATTGGGATTGGTATTGACAAAATCCTAAAAATTCAATTTTCTATTTCTAAACAATTATCGATAACGACCCAAAAATACATTTGGAATACGTTAATCCCCTCGTTTGACGTAGAAACGTAGCCGTTTGGCTGTCGCCATTTGGCGGTCGATGATATTGTTGTAAAGGTAGGCGAGTTTTATTTGCCACCTAGCGACCTTCTCCGAGTCGGCTGTCGTCGGTTTTCCATTAGCTTGGCTTCTCTGCGCGGATTCTCTCTACGCTAATGCGATCTCTTCGCGCGGAGAGAGAGCGATCGCGCGAATATTTTGTATAACATATTCGCTGGCCTTGTTCATAGACGACCTATTTACGTAGTATGTAAATATATGCGCGGTGGATTCGATTGTATGTAAATAGTAATAGGTATTCGGATGCTATGCGCAACAACGAACATTCCATCGCTTTTCTTTTATTTGCTTGATCACGCGGTTTTCACAATGTCGCGTGTCGCAACGTCAACCAGTTTGGTTTTCGGCCGATTACTCGCGTAATCGAGACACATTTGCCTTTGTCGCGTCGCCAATCCGATTTATACTCGTTTCGTGCTACGCGAAACCTTTCGTTCGGCTTTCAGTCGACGATTGACTGGAGAACCGGCCCAGCGATCCATCTCTTAACCGAATAATCGCGTTTTCCTCTTATCCACCGGGGTTCCAACCACCCGTCGATTTGCTCCCCCGGGAGGTTCATTCTCTCGAGTAGCGAGTGAAGCAACGACTCGCGTAGCGATAGTCGCAGATACCAACTGCGATCGCTAGCAGTCGTCTCATCTCGAAACAACGTGCCTTTCAAAAGTGAAAACTAGTTGCTTCGTTTGCGTTCGCGAACGTACGCTTGACGCGTGCGTTTCGTCGGATTCGCCGACGAGTTGGTGCGGTGTCCCGTGGCGCAGAAATTGCCGCTTAATGCGAATCGTAGGTTAGATTTCTGCGGGCGGTGACGAGGCTGTTTCATCGATCGAAATTTCATTTCCGATCTGCGAAATTGCCCACCCGGGGTTCCTACCCCATTCGCCGCGCTTTCTCTTCCTTTCAAACCAACTTACAAAGATAACCGCGTACATTTCATTGTACGCGTAATGAACGCAAATATCGGGGGGTTGTCCCCTTCGACCGGGCGAGGAACGCCCAGCCGGACCGCCGATCCTGCCACTGCAATCACGCTTCTCCGCCTTTCAACGACGCACCACGTCTCGTCGAACGTCGCGATAGATCCGTCGATCGAAATCCGCGAAACGACGTAGAGCAAGCGCCAGCTAGAAAGCGCGCTAGAGAAGAAGAATGGGCGACAGGGAAAGGAAGACGTGAAACCGGTCCGCTTCGACGGTGGATGATTTTCGTGATTTCGTGGTATTCGCGATACCACTGAGAGCATCGTCGGTAACGAGTCGATCGTGACTCGCCACTTTCGCGCTACGCGGCACCTTATTCGCGGCTTGTTGCTGCTGCAACTGCAACTGCAATGGCAATAGCAAGCGGAGCGAGCGGCAGCGATGCGGTGAGTTGCATTGGATGGTTGTGCGAGCGCAGCAACTGCCACTTATCCAGTGGTTGGCCGGTAAATCGGTCGAACGATAGAACCGAAACGGTTTTAATGCTATCTAGACGCAACGAAGCCGCGGGAGAACTGTGCGAACAAGCAGATTATCCTTCTCTCCGGTTTCCTTTCTTCCGTTTCTTCCCTAACTCGCTCCCTCTCTCTCTGTTTCTCTGTCTCTGTCGGTTCGTCCCTCGAGCGCGAACGCAATGTTCCCCTCTGTCCTCTTTTCTGCCTGTTTACACACTGCAAAGCAAACCTGAGAGGCCGCCTCGTCGGCCAACGATGCCTACGATGCCTACGATCGATCGGTTCCCGTGCAACGCGGAGGATGGAAAAAGAACGCAGCAGCGTCCGCTGAAAGAACGCGCCGTCGCGTCCGTCGAGGTGTTGCTGGAGTTTCGAAAGAATTCGTTGGCCGATTGTGCTTTCCGGTGTTTCCGGGATGGCAAGGGACGCGCGGCAGCGGAGGAAACAACGATTGTTTCTTCTAGATCGACAGGGCTGATGATACGTTGTTGTTCGGCAGGGCATCGGTAGGGAGAGCACAGGAAATCGGATCGCATGTCTGCCTCGAATCTTTCCGCCATCTTGCGAGAATTCTTTCCACGGTAGCGAGCGACGAGCGGCGAAAACCGAGCTCTGCGATTACATTCCCTTATAAATATGCAAATATGGCGGCACGGTGCACGTAGGGAGAAGAAACGGAGGAAGAGATGGAGGGTGGAGGAGGAGGAGGAGGAGGAGGAGAAGGAGGGGTGTAAGGGGAGAGAGGGAGAGAAGGGGGTGGAGGCGGAGGAGGAGGAGGAGGAGAAGGAGGTGAGAGAGCGGCGGTGGGTTCGCGGTCTCCGGCAAACGAACGTTTCGCCGGCAGAACTGGCGAAGGGGGCCAGGACGCAAAAATAGAGAGTATCGCGGTAATAATTATTGATTAGGTATTCGTGACCGACTCGCCATCGCGAGAACCATACGGTGCACAGGACGGACCAAGTACTTACACGTACCACGATCTTTCCCTTTCCCCCCTTTCTTGTCCATTTTCTTCTGCCACGGTAGAGCGATCAACGAGCTCGACGCGCCGACTAAGTTCTGCCAGCGAACCGGTCTCCGTTGTTCGTATCATCGACTCCACCGAACGATTCTTCGACTCGAGAGTGGCGCACGATTTTCGTGTAGCTATTGGGTTGGCAACTAAGTGATTGCGGATTTTGTCATTACGCGGCAATCACTCAGTTGTCAAGCCAATAGAGCTTTCCCAGCGCCATCCATTCGCATCGAGAACGCGACAGTTTTCGTATTTCGAAGAGGACGAGACACCGCTGGCCGGTTCTTTTCTTCTTTTCTTTTTTTTTTATACGCGGTGGCCCTTAAACTCTGTCTGTAAGGGGTGATCGAGTAAAGAGAAAAAAGAAGCAACAGCGCGATACGCCCCTCGCCTCCCTGCCACCGGTGCATCGTGTCCATAATTTTCGTAATTCTGGGGTTTCGAAAAGCGGCCGGCTGTATTCTGGCTACCAGTCTTTGCTCGCCGCTTCTTGTTGCTCGCGTTATCGGATTTCGGATATCTGAATATCAAGGACGCGCGCTCGATCTCCGGCTAAAGTTGCAGCGATTCGTCGCAGGATCTCGTACGAAACGTAAGCGCGAGCGTACGAAGACAACGAAGGGAACGAAGGACAACGAGCACGTTGTTGCGAACAGTCCTCCAGAGTCTAGAGAAACGCGATGCGCAGGAAGCTACAATGTGCACGCGGCATTATCATTCACCCTGGCCATTATCCATCCAACGGTACCACCACCGTCGCCACCACCATCGGCGACCCAACCCCTATACACCGCTGGTCCCTGCTACTACTATCCCCTTTCGCATTCGACGAGATGGAAATTTAGCGGAATCATTCGCGATTTACGACGGGGCAAACGCGCCAGCAGCCCACCCCTCGGTACTTACCTCGGTTTATACGCGAGAAAGATGAACGCCGTTATCTCTCGCTCCCGCTTCTCGACAATGTTACCCGACATCCTAGTTTATTCGTCGAGCATAGTCTCCTTCTATATCTTGGAGCTTCTCCGACGATGATTATCGCGATAATCCTGGACTAACCGAACGAACGAAACGAGTCTACTCTGTGGCTTGTTACCCCACTCTCTTCCGTTTCCGGTCTTTGTCTGCCGCCTTTCGTCTCCTCTCGTTCTCCGGCCGCGTTCTCGGTTCGTGCGGCAATAATCGCGCCACGATACGTAATAATTACGCAACGATTTATAAGGTATCGACGTTTCGCGGCATGCGCGACGCGATTCGGAAAATTGCCCGAAATCGTTCCGCTGCAAATTCGTAAATAACTCAGCCGATGAATGCTGTTCAGCCGCGCGAATCGATTCGTCACCGTGCCGCTATACAGACGATTCGTCGTCGAGTATCGTTCGACTCTTGTGGCGAGAACGCGAGCGAAGCAACGAAGACGAAGCAAAGCACCGGTTATCGTAAAATATTTGGTTGCTCGCGTTGCGTCGCCAGTGAAATTCCGACGCGGTTAAATAAGCGGCTCGCGCGGATTTCGACTCTCCTTTCCCTGGCGTGCTTGCGGCGTTAACGAGACGAACGATCGTTGTTTCGTTTGTTCGCGTGCTCGAGCTCGTGCCCGCGTACCCTTGTCGCCAGCGACTCTTTGACGCGCGAACGAGACACAAAGACCAAAAGTGTAAATTAACGCAACACGACGTAGCGTAACGCGTACCGCGGTGAAAAGCTCGTCCGGTCCGACCTCTCTCGACCGAGCTTCCGTATTTTATCGCGCGGTTTACGCTGCTGCGTGAAGCGCAAACACACCCACGAATCGCGTCTATTGCCAGCGCGGTTGTTAAATTTAATTTACCCGCTTATTTGTCTACAACTTTATATTTCCCATTAGCTTATCCCGCTGGATAAACTGACCTAATTCCGCAGCCGCGTCGCCCGGATAAAGGCGTACGCGTGGCTCGCTTTGAACCAAAGACGATGGAAAGAGACCGCCTGCTGGCTCCACTCTCGCCCCGATCAATTACGCGTCTCCTACGCGTCTCGCGGTACCCAGAGCTTCAGGGTACAGGTACACACGTCCTCCTTGGTCGCCGTGTTACGCCACGCGACCACGCTTGCAATACGACGTTGGACAAAAGCTTTGTGGAAAAGACGATCGTCCGTTTTCCAGACGCTCAGTTCCACGTTCTCGAGCGAGCAGGTCCATTTGATGTTAATAGCCACGTTAATAGCGTTGTAACAATGTACGGGGACGCGATTATTTACCTAACTGCATGGTTCAACACCAATCAAATTGACAATTTTATTATAAAATTCCTACTTCATGTTATATTTCTTTTCGCAGTGATGTAATGACTTTCGCAACGATAACTAAAGGAATAATATAATGAATTTTATTTTGATTTCTATGTATTCAAACTGAAAATAATTTTGTATCAAGGCTACTTACACCAATACCAGTCGAAGTGTAAAAGGGTCCTGCAATTTGTTTATCGAACTCCAATTAACCAGTTTCCTCGTTTCGTACAACTTGCCACACGTTTTTACAATTTTTTCTGCGTATCATTCGATACGACGATATCAGTTGTCAGGAAAATTCCCGATCGATCGCTAGATCGCTAGATGCTAACGCTGGAAATACCACAGCAATCAAAACGACTGGTTCTACAATTTTATAAACGTGTCAACCCTCGTTTAGGTATGATGGTCCCAGCTGGATTAAAAATACCAAAAATGTGCTACGTAGCATGGAATTGCTTTCGTAAGAAGGTAATAAATCAATAAATATACAAATATTCTATTATTACGTATTTTTTAAAGACCAATCATTTTCACTGGTTTTGGTAGAAATAGCTTCGTGTTAACTATCGGTGGTTCTAGCGTTAAGACGTCGATAGCGACGGCGGCTGAACAGGGCTGATTTTCGAGAGTCGGAGATACGAACGTTTGACCGAATCCTCTTGGCTGACGACGAATCAGCAGAAAAGGTTTCCAAAATCATTCACGAACCTACCGGCACCACGTTTTTCTTTGAGTTTCGACCAGCTCGCCTATGTTGCCTATATCGTAGTTATCAGGATAAACAAGGATTTTCAAGTTACGTTTCTAGAAACGACATGGTTGTGTTGAAATCGAGTAAATTTTCGTAATAAATAGCATAGTAGCGATACTGTTGCAAGGTTTTACAAGGTTTAGCCACGATGAATTTTTTATTATGCGATACATATAATGTTGAAATATTACCTACAAGAGATACGTTACGATGTACAATAATCATTAACGAATATATCATCGCGCTCTACTGCAATTTCGCTCGATTCGCTGATTTTTTGCGATTATCAATTATCTCATATTGTTTGTTCGCGTTGCTATATAATTGTCCTATGTTGTTACGTCCCGGGACCTACCATAAACCATAATTCATCCCTCGATCATACTTATTCGACCACCGCAATATTCCTAAAGAATCGTCACAAGATTTAGCATTTACTGCTTTACTGTCAAGGCCATTAATTACCATCAAACATCTTTCAAGTCGAAACGTTGCTTGGGGTTATTGTTCGTTAAGGTAAAACACGGGAAAAGCGGGTTTTTCCCATGTTCGACAGCCACTGGTGGGAGGCGCACGTAATAAATCTATATTTCATGTATAAATAAAACTATTTTTATATGTTTTATACTGCAATAATTTCGTCACACCATTGTAGTAACGATGGTAATAATAACAAATTTATAACTATTGACGTTTGTTCAAATTATGTATTTCTACTGATATTGGTGCGCGGGTCATCGGTGACCCCCACGGTGCCAAGTCGAGTGCCGGTCACCGGTGATCCCGGTGGCACTCAACGTGTTAAAGTTTTATCTCGTAATAGAAGGCAAAACACGAATGTAAAACAGAAATATGTTTAAGTAAGTTTAAGTGTAAGTAATTAGGTCGTCCGGAAAGTTTCTTTCGTTTTATAAGCAAATAATTAATGCACAACATTTCCCATTTATATATTATTTTATGGAATTATGATTCATTTTGTCCTATCAAAATAAAGATCACAACGTTCGACAGATTAGGTCTCATGTTTGTATGAAAATTCGTCGTTGTAAAAGACGTGTCTGCAAAAGAAAGACACTTTCCGGACAACCTAATAAAACGTGTATGCTAGTGCAGATCCGCAGGCTGGCAGCCTTACTTTACGAAACAGTTTCGAATTTACGAAAAACTAGCCTGTCTGTACCCCGCAGGGCACGTTCCTAGAAAACTACGAGGCTGTGAGGCTCTTCAAATAGATTTAGCGCTAAACGATACTCAATAACTTCGAGGACTAGTTTTCCTAAGTTTTCCTTCAAGTGGGACCCGCTTCGACAGATACAACAAAACGAAGTAAATCGTGGAATCGTCGGAAGACAAAACTGATGCTGATTAGAATTCCTGTCGTCGGTTCTGATTGCTTGCGTGAAATCAACTGGCTGGTTGGAGCGATGCCACGATGAACGTAGTGTGTATGATAGACGCGCGCACGGGGGAAGCACGACGGCCGCCACAGCTCCAAGGACAGTTGTGTCCAGATACTGTTTTGGTTACAAGTGCGAGGCCGGCAACCCGATCCGCCTTTCATCTTTTCCGCGCAACCCGTTGCCGGTATCGACATTGATCCGTCTTTTATCCGAAACCGTTGGCGCCATCAACAGGATCCTCGTGCCGACCGAAACAGCTACGAGTATCAGTATCGCGTACAATGGCGAACGAGACGAACCTCGTATTTCATGCGTCGCCGATGCCCGTTGAATCGCGTAGTAACGAGAAACGGCCGATAATAATTACACGATTGACGAATGGAAGTAGCGTAGGCGCGTAAAAGTAGGTAGCTCGGTCCGTCCGGCTTGGGAAAAGATCCGTAACGCGTCGTCGCGTGTGCGTGTACAGGCGTACGCGTGTGCGGTGTAGGTGCGCGCGTGGCTGACACAGGCGTGCGAGGTAATTAGTTTACATCGTGCGAATCGTGTAAACTTCGCTACGCATCGATTAAATGCCGCTGCTGGTGGCGTTGTCGAAGCCACGGCCTATCGTTCGTATAGATTTGCCTCGATCGACCTCACCGCGTCGCGTTTCACCTTTGCATGCCGATAGAAATTGGCAGGCCGAGCGACGCCCGAAACCACCTCTCGAAAAGCCATCGATGTGGCGCTCTCCATCGACGACCTGGTATCGCGTCAGGTTCCATCGAACCGTCAAAACGATCCAGAGATATTCTTCTTTGCCGGCAAACCGTCGTCCAGACTGTCGCCGATTTTCCCCTGCCGATCGTTTCGTTCCGATTGCTGGGAAGGCAATTTCGAAAATTCACCAAGCGAAACAACGTTGGACTAGGAAAGCGCAAAAACCATGATTTTCCATTACAGCCTTTGCGAAAGATAGAGGCTGACGTTTGTATAGAGAAATATAGACGCGTAGACGCGTGCACGTGTAAAAGGGGTGCGAACGAGCGTGAACAGGAATAGGCGGGGCTGCAGATGCGTACTCGTGTGCATGCCTGGCTTTCTAATCAGGCATAGTAGTTCTCGGAATCCCTCTGCCTATAATCGATCAGTCGGGTTATAAATTTTTCCTGAACCTTCTCTGCTCTGGCTGTGGCTCTGCCGACCGATCGATCCTTCTCTCTTCTCGTTCGTCAAATGACGCGTCTCGATCGAACCAGCTTACACACGTCGTACACACCGAGCCTCCGCTCTGTCCACTTTGTCCCGTACGATCCACGTTTCCTTATCAGAGCTCGCGGTAAGGTGACAACGAGCACAGCGGAAAGCGCGAACATTCGACGCCTGGGAAACGCGTAACTGTAAAACGCGGCTGGGATATACGCGGGGAAAAGTTGGACGCGGAAAAGACAGTCGGGCGGCGTGAGACTGGCGGTGCGCGTGCTGTAGCTTTAATTAAATTCCGAGCGAGCGAACGACTGAAAAGGCGACTACAATGCCGCGTATAATTCACCGCAAAGGTAAGGGTAAAGGTAGGTAAAGGTTCCTTTTGGCTCGCTGTAACAGGAGAGTGGCAAAGCGCGACTGTACGTTCGCGAGATACGAGTGGAGCGGTGGTGAGGCGAGGCGAGGTGCGAACCGCACGGTCCGCGGTGTTTACAGCCGCGCGATTAGCGGCTCTCGTCGCGCACTACGCTCAGCTCGGCTCCGCTTCGCTCCGGTCGGCTCGTTTTCCACTCTTAGTTATAACCCCGTGACGTTCCCATGGCATAAACAAAGCGTAACCGCCAATTCCGACGATGAAATATTATAAGTAATAACATATATAGCTATAGGGAGAGCAGACTACGTGTTCTTGACCACGGCTTCTCGCGGGACTCGAAGAGAACGAGATAATAACACGGCACTAAACTATACGCTCGATACGCCGTACCTACATGTAATTGTATAATTATTATTAATGATATCGGGTCCCTTACCGGCTTAAACGCGCCAACATAGCCGAGGTACCGATCGAGCCATACTTGTACTTGCTCGCGTCTTACTTTGCTGCTCGTTCCGCCTCCCTTACGCTTTCTTTTCTCCCCTATGCGTCGCTTCGTTTCTTCCTATCACCGCGCACTCTGTCTTTCTTCTGTTGCCTCTGTCTTTTTCCTCGCGAGTTGCTGGTCGCGCCTACCCTCGCCGACCGGACCGCTGCGATTCTCGCGCAGCGGCAACGAGCGACGATTATCGCCTGGAATCGATCCGAGAGACATTCGATGCTTCGTGCCGCGATATCTTTCGCGAACGAATCAAAGCGACTTTTACCTGTTCTCGAGACGGTATTACAATTACAGATCGGTTTACCGAGGAAACGGAGCGGCGCCGTGCATCCTCGATATATCACACGTCTCGCTAACAGGCAATCACGTAATTCCTCGCTGTTATTTATTGGCATCGACTGACGCATCGCGTTTTTTTCACTATCGCAACGTTTTTTCGACACGGGCCAGGGCCAACGGGAAAGTAGGCGGCGCAAGCCTTCGAACCTTCTTCGAAAGGCAATTTGCGAGCCATCGAGAGCGTGTGCGTGATGCAACTGGTCGAACGAACGAGCTACGGAGAATGCGAGAGAAGACGTTTCGGCCGACGAACGAACGAACGAACGAGGCAACGTGCACGCGCTACGACGCGAAACTCGTGTGAGGACGCGTGACTCGTGTCAGCGCCGCGATTACCGACACCTTGCGAATAAAGAGATCGTCGACCGAAGTCGCTCGTAACATCGCCGCCCGAACACTTTGCTTTCCATCAAAGATTCGCAGTGGCCGACATTACCAAACGTCGTAACCTGTCGCGGTGCAGTCTATTTGCGAAAAACGAGTCGATCGGGGCGTAGTGAAAAAAGAAAGCGGTCAACCAGTGGACAGGTAGAAAGGGAGCGATGGAAGGGAGAGAAAGAGTAGCGCGGCGAGCAAAGGGAAAAAGCAAAAGGCGAAGACGAAGAGGACAAGGACGGAGGAGGAGAAAAGCGTGCGCGTGGAATATTAAGAACGGATTAACATAAGGGGACAGAAGCGTGCGTGTCTTCGCGATCGTGACGACGTTATCGATTGTCGTGGAGTTCTAGGTTCAGGCACTGGTATCGCATACACGCACTCGCGAACCGACAATGAAGACGACGAGGTTAAAGACACGCGCTCGCGACGAGTCGGCGTTTCGGGAAGGGGATACCTGGCAGGCTGAACAAAAAGAGAATCACGCGTGCAAAAGAATCGGAGAAAGGAACGAAAGAAGAGGAGACGCTCGGGGGACCACGGAGAGAACTCGCGGTATTGTCAACCACGAGGCCATATGCCGACGACGCGACGTACCGCGTTACTGGTAACCATAACTGTACCTGCATTCCGATCTTCTGAATAACGCGGTGGAATAATACAGCTGGAAAAAGGATGCCCCGGCACGAGTTTCTACGATAACTTTTTCCTCCACCTTCTCCATTCTTCCTTTCGTCTCGTCGTTTCGTCCCACGAAACGTCTAATTTCCAAGTAACGATTACGTTTACACCGTATACGTCAGGACTCGTTTCGTTGGGAAAGGAAAATAGAGGAGGAAAAGGCAGCAAGGATCGTGCCGATAGAAACGAAAGCGCGAATATTGGCGTAGGTTCGCATCGATTTGCAGACGTTCACCGCGTTCTGCGAACGCGTAGCGGAACGGAAGAGATGGAAACGACATTGGTAATACGAAACGGAATGAAACGAAACGCGGGTCGGACCACCGGCCAGGGTGCTCGAGGCATCATTAAGACGGATTTTCCGGCACGCAGTCGCCTGATTGCCTCACGTACAACGGTTACGCGCGATCATTTGCTTCGATGATAATCCCTTGGGTAGTCTGGCGTGGCACGTCTGTCGGAGCGTAGAGAGCGCGGCACGAAGCGGGACGCACGAAGGAAACGGACAGAACAGACGGTTGCGGACCAAGGGAACGATCTCTACTACGATCATACGCAATTACATGCTGAATCTTTAATGGAACGTTTCGAGGCTGGAATTACTCGAGCACCGGTGGAACGCCATCGCCACGTAATGCAAGCATTGCCGCGACCAGAGCACGCGGGTCCCGCGCTTTCTTCCGTCCAACTGGTCGTGTTCGACTGGCGACCGACCACTTCGCATCTTCGTGTCCCCGTGTTCGTCCCGCCACGGTGTGTCTCCTCGGTGCGTGCTCGATTCTTCTCTACAACCGATACCTCGTGCATGAATATA
The DNA here is from genome assembly GCF_014825855.1 of Bombus pyrosoma. Classification (NCBI taxonomy): domain Eukaryota; kingdom Metazoa; phylum Arthropoda; class Insecta; order Hymenoptera; family Apidae; genus Bombus; species Bombus pyrosoma. Next base: position 4,988,445 of record NC_057776.1, read on the forward strand.
CGTACGTAATATATTTATCGACGTATATTTATCGCCACGCATTTACGAATTGCATCCGACCATAATTCGGCTACCTCTGCCACGTGTAATCGCGCGAATGGCAGAACGCGAGCCTTCGTCACAAGCCACCGCGGTGCTATTTAATTTCGAAGGAATCGAACGAATCCTCTGATTTTGCGCGGAATCATCGAAAGTTGTTCCGCGATCGTGACGAACGTTAGGAAGACGACGGGTCGTTGAAGAACTGACTGTGAGAAAGAGAGAGAAGGTGGTGGAGAGCCCGAAGCGAACGTAAAATGACTTTCCAAAATTCGAAATTCTGGACGAGAACCGAGCGATAAAGCGGCCCGTTTCCAGCGGGCACTTAGATACCACAATTTGCTAGATGGTCGCCCAGGGCGAACCATCCACTCGAGCAACCTTTGCTTTGTGTCTCCGCCGGACGGGACAGCGAGAGAATTCGATTTAACTACCACGTGGCCAGAGAAATGCTTGGTGTGCGTGAGCACCGGTCTTCCCACGACACGCTCCGCGTCTATAGGGTGCGCGTGAATTCGAACCTCTTTCTTTCCGTTGTTCCGTGCTCGTCTCAAACCTTCTTCATGACGATCTCTAACGTCGTACGCGAACCAATCGTCGATTCACCTGAACAGTACGATGAAATCGCACAGACACTGAAATGGAAATTCCGGTCGGCGTGAGATCGGCGGTAAGACGGCGAGTCGAAGGGCAAGTTTGACCGAACGAGAAGGCAAAGCGTAGATTTGCGAGTACGCGTTCGCAAAGGGACACCCGTTACGCGGTTTTGGCGCAGCGCGTCGGACAAAGGAACGGTATGCATATGCACCGCGTCCCTCGTCTATTCGCCATGGAAATACGATGTAATTTAATGCGGGACTTTTGACGTCGGCACTCGATGTCTTTGCGACGCGCGCCTACACTCGCACACGGCTCCGTTCTTGCCCTGTTCTCGACGCACAAGTTCTCAAAGGGTCTCGGTAGATCGAAATTGCGTTAACTCGTAGCGAAAAGGGTAACGGCGAACGCTGCGGCCAGCAGAAATCGCTGGAAGGACGGCGCGGCCGAGGAACGAGCGAGTTCCAGCTCCGAGGACGTCTAACGTGTCCGGGCAAGACATATAGAAGGGGGAAAGGTTTGGTCGGGAGGCGCGACCAAAGCCGTGCTCGAATTTATAAAATATCATTAATCTTGGAGCGTTCGGACTGGCAACGTATACCCGAGGCCCGATCGAAACGTGTGTTTATGCCATCTCGCGGCACCGTTTAGACGTGATTTATCGTAAGAAATTATCGGAATGCTAGAAATACCGTATCATTATCGTGCATCTCGCATCGTGCCGCATCGTCTCGCGCGTACACCGAGAATTTACAGCTAGAAGACGAACGATTCACGGATCGAGAATCGACCGTGACGGAACAACACGCGGTTTTCTCCTAACTTCCAAATTCCTCTTCGGAATAGAAATACGATCGTACGATTCTTTCTTTCTTTCTTTTTTTTTTTTTTTCTCCACCATCGACCAACTAACCAACCGACCTACGGAATAGTCGGCCGCGCTCCTTCCATTCGAACCATTTACCGTGAAAAGAACGTCCGGTGGACCGATTAATTCCGGGAGCGTTTAAACACGCGTTGAATCGGCGTTTTCCTTCGTTGAAAAAACCCTACAGTCGTGTAAAATTCACGGCCCCCGCGTTATTTCTAAAGGTACAAGCCGGGAAATTTCCACGGAACACGGTTTGGTGAAAGGCGCGGTCTCGCGATTCGCAAAACACACTTGCGTACCGTTCGTTTGTTACCGGCGCAGCAACGGGTGAGAAAGGGCGAAAAGTTAATTTGCAATTTTAATGGTTGACTTTTTGTGTGGACAAAATGGTGAAGAGGTAGTTGGCCGGGGATTTAATGAAACGATGTTACGTTAGGAAGAGAGAAGCGGGGCCCGATACAAGGCCCTGCGACAGCGTATAATACTCTACCGTTGTTGTCGCAATTGTCTTGTTACAAGTAACAATACGCCTCGACTGACCTAGAATTCCTACCGGTGTCTATTGAAATCTGCATTCGCGAATCGAGCCGCAATCGCGGCAACATGCAAATGTTCCTCGTCGTCGACCAGCTTGCGAAATTCCTCCGATCGCAATTAAGGTTGTCCACGCTGTTGCTCGTTCGCCGTAACCACCGTTCGATCGAGAAAACGTTTCGACTCTCGCGAAAACCCTCCTTTCTCCAATATCAAAGCATCGTTGCCGTAATCGACCCGATTCCATCCAACCGTTCGTTCCAACTCTATGCGCGATCGTTGATCCTATTTCTATTCCGTTTAACCCTTTGCACTGTGAATTTTATTTCAATTTCGTTGGCAGCTGCTCCTAACGCTTTTAACTGTTTTATTTGAAATTTACTTTAACCAAAGTATAAGACAATTTAAATAAATAAAGGGAGAAAGAAATTCATTTGAATACGAAGTTTTATTCACATTGTTGTCGTATTTTGTCATTTTTAAGTGTACGATATATCTTGAAACAATTTCCAGGATTTCGCAAAAAAAGCTGGCACTCGACAAAGGAGCTGCTGAGATAAAAACTCATGTCGAGTCACACTCGACATGGTGGAAAGGGTTAAGCGTTCCCGTGTTCTCGTCCGCTCGTTTCCAACACATCGTTTACGATTCGTAAACAACATTTTTTAGACGCCATCGAGTTGGAACGCGATACGACTTCGTCGAATTAGCAAAACCGAAATCGAAGGCAATTTTCGTGGAAAAGAACCGTGATGGTTGTTGGTCGGAGGGGCGTTCTTTTCGAATCAAATCGCTGGCAACAGTACGCGATCCCGAGGACGAAGCATCACTTTCCCCCTCCGTCGACCCCTCGACAAAGGGCACCGTTCGTGCCTCGTCTTTTCCGCGACCACGTCGAACTCGCGTATCGATTCGTTGCCGCAGGTGAGAGACCGATGATTATATCGATCGAGTCTTAGGTCTTTAGAGGAGAAAGGAGAAGCGAAAGAAATAGACAGAGAATCGAAGCGTACGAGGGAGATGGCAATACGAAGGGTGAATGGTAAGGGGGCGGGCTAGGAGGGGAAGTAAAAGAAAGACGAAGAGAAAGAGCAGAATGGAAGGGAAGAAAGAGAAAGTAGCGCGTGGAGCAAAGAGGAGAAGGTTAGGGGGGTAATTTCGATATTCGGTGATTCGGTACCCGGTAGCATGATCGGCATAACGCTTATACACAAGGTCTGGATGGTGGTTGCCTCGAGGCACTGATATTACCTAGCCCCGTGATCAGCGCCTACATCGAAAATCGCAACGCGCTACAGCGAAAGAGCGCGTTTTATTCCAACAGTCGACGTCGACATTTTTTGCGTCTAGCCGGTAGTAAATGCAGGGTGTGTGCCTTTGCACACGCCAGTAGAGCGGAGTAGAGCGGAGTAGCGTAAGGGGACGGAGGATAGTATCGAGAAGCTACGTATCGTTGGGTCGAGAAATTCGGAACCTTGAAAAAAGGGGCGAAAACGTCGGAAATTGCACGTTTCGAATGCAAATCTCAGCAGCGGCCCCGTCTTCCTTCTCAGCCGTCGCATCGCGTCGCGTCGGCCCGCCGGTTTAGGCCGCGCGTTCTCGCGCCCCGTGCTTGCGCTTCTCATCCGTTTGAGATGGTCGCGCCGCGTTCTTCTTTGCTCGCAGCCACGATGCGATATCGTTCTGGCGCAGACACGCGGATGGATAGAGGTTGGAATCTGGCGCATCTATCCCATTGCGATAGGTAGCTCGCTACGTGGATGTAACACAGTCATTAACTTTTTGTTGAGCCATCGTCGAACCTGCGATCAAGAATTCTACTTTTTCTACGTTCTCGCTGTTTCTCTTGCTCTTGGAAATTTGAGATCGAGCGTGCCGTGCCGTTGTTTTACGACGCGCACGCTTCGTCCGGTTGGCCGCGTTTCGCACGATTCGCACGTTTCACACGCGACCTTGAAAACATTCGGATATAAACGCGCCTCTGGATATATAAATTCCGTGACGCGGAGTTGTACAGTCGCTTGTACGATTAAATAGGCTGGTGTGGGTGCGCGACCGCGCGCGCGCCTGTGTATGTAAATATGTATAGGTATAAATATATATTCGTTGAGCGGAGGTATGGAGGGTAGGTAATGCAACAAGTGGCGGTTTTCACGGGTTTTCCAGGGGATGAAACGGAACGGGCCGGTGGTGGATGGAGTCCCACGCCACTTCCACTTCCACTTCCACTTCCACTTCCACTTCCACGGCAAAACCGCCGACACTTGCACCCCCTCTGTACCTATGCCACCCCTTAACGACCACAGAGCTCCTGTCGGGAATTTAAGGGTGGAAACCCTTACGGCACTTGGTCCCTTCGTTGTTCGCGTCACGAGTTGAGATAGGTCGAACGACGATCGAGCCTCTGCACTCGACCTACCTACCTCGCGATCAGGGGATCACCGAGCGTCGATAGAACCATCCACCTTAAAGGAAAATTCCAGACCAAGAGAAAATCGTAGATGCAAAAAAGGTTATGTTTATCGAGAAGAAGAATCGATCGTGTCGCGCGAACGAAACGATGCGAACGATACGCGAACCGATTTCGCGGAAGCGAACGAAATCGTGATGGATGGTTCTTGCGAGCAAACGATCTGCTCCAGACTCGCAATTTTCTCCGAGTAATTCAAATTCTCGCAGAAAGATTGGCAGCGTTTTTACGCTCGGCCAATCTGCTCGGTTCTTTTAATTTTCTATTTAACGTCAATTCCACGAATACGAACGAGTAGCGAATCGCTGGTCGAAAGCAGTTATAGTTTCTTCGAGCGGCTCCGTGCCAGTATGCATTTCCGAGTTTAGTGCGGTGCCGGTGGAAACCATTATTTGAAATCGGCTGACGCGATTGGCCGGCACGAAGGCACGGAGAGCGGTTCGCATGATTAAGATCATCCAATGATTCCTTCTCTATAATGATAGGCTCTGGCGCTGCTGCTGCTGCTTTCTGGGTAGTGGGGCAGCTCGCGGAAGGGGGAGGCATTACGCGAGATTACTAAAAAGAATCTTATGCTAATGAAAATGCCTCGCATCTCTCCCCCGGCTGCTCTTACTCAGGAATCTCGGTCCTCGTCGTTGCTGCTTCGTTTCACTCTCCTAACAAATGACAACCTTTGCGATTACCTTCCCCTTTGTCTGGTTCTTTGGTCGAGCCGAAAAAATCCTAGCTAAAGCCTTCGATTCTCTTCGACTATCAACCGCGTGATTGGCTTACCGAAAGTCTTTCTTCGTCGCGTTGTTCGCCTTTGCGAGATAACGTTACCCCGGCTCGATTCCATTTTCTTCCTCTTTTTCCTCTTCCACGAAGAAATAATAATCACGTTACGATACGCGTTACGCGAACACCGCGATACCTACGTGCATTTCGGACGAATCGTTTCAGTTAGAGAGGCAAAGCAAAGAGAGGAAGAGAAATATCGGATAGATAGCGTAGGCAGAAGACCGGGACGGTTCTTATTATTTTCATTACGTGGTTATAATGAAACATTAACGGCGAGGTAGCTAGAAACGGACCGAGCCACACGGGTAGAACAGCGAATGGCGAAGAAAGTAGGGAGGAGAAAGGTTGGTCGTGGAAAAAATCATTTAGCAACTGGCTATTATCATAGTACGTGATTCGTTTATCTCGTCTTCGTACAGTCTTGTTCGGTCGAATCGGCGCGCCGTTTTGTCCAATCTACCCGACGCGTCTCCACGCTTCGATCGTCATTCGCGCAATCTTTCCACTGTTTTGTACATCGCTCAAACGTTCCTACCATTCTACGCTGCTTTCCTCTCTTTTCGTTGTCACCAGCTCGTCCGTCATCGCTCGGCGAAGCTAAAGAGTGGAAACGAAGAAAGGTCATACGTTTGTCCCGCACAGGTTAAGATCGCGGACACGAAGATTGGAAAGTGGCTGTCGGTGTGGAAACGAAGATACAAAGTTGACGTAGTATATCGTCGGCTGTCGTCGCGCGGATCGAAGCTGCTTCCGTGGGTAAGTTGATTTCGTGCTGGAAAGCATGATCACGGAAGTATCGTGCTGCTGCCGCGGACTGTACGATAATGCGGCAGGATGGATACCTCCGCATTACAATATGGACTTGGATCGCTTCGGTCACGTTCGCTGCATGTGTGTGTGTGTGGTCCACCTCTGGTCCCGTCCTTTCCTTCCACCTTTTTTCTGCCTCTTCTTCTCATCTCCCTTTGCCTTTCCCCTCGGGTTCTTTCCTCGACTATCGGTGGTACCTTCCCTCTGTTAACCTTTCTTACTCTTCGTCCGACTCGATTCCTGTTGCTCGCGTTGCACCGCAAAACGACGGAAACTCATTATCCATACGAGATTTTACGACCGATGAATTCGCCTAGCGTTCTCCAACCATACGGAGAAAGCTTCTGCAACGAGAACTCTGTTAGAAACTGACAGCGAGAATCGTCTGACCCGTAACATGGATTTCGCCACGCGAATCTTTCGGGATCAGACGAACAGCCAAGTTGAGATGGAGAACTTGGGTTTTCTAAAGGTTTTTTCAACGATGAAATTGTGCTACGGCTACGGTGCTGGTTGATATTTAATTCGACGGCGAACGCATCGATATAAATGTTGAAATACGTCAGGAGGTCGCAACCCGATGGGAAAGGTGAATCAACTATTTAAAAACATGCTCATTATATGTATGAACATCTAATATCGATAAACTGCCGAGTAACTTCCGATTTCGAATAAATTGAAATCGCCCGCTATTTGTTATTGCTAGGTTGTCCGGTCGTAGCTGCTGATACGTCGTTTTCGCGCTAATAGCCGTTGCCCCGTTACGTCCACCGATGATCGTCGTCGCGACCATCTTTTTTGCCAACTGCCACGATAAACAACTGCGAGAACTCGAGAGTTTTTTGTCCCCGTGTGCAGCGCAACGTTCTACTCGGAATATCGAAACCTAATCGAGATTTACGACGACCAATCGAAGACAGATGGAGCAAGAGGAAAAAATGTAATCGCGTAATGACGGTTCGCCCCGACTGACACCTCGTGATTGGCGACCCTCCGCTAGTTTCCTCCGCGTCGTTGCCTCTATTTTCGCCCGGTGGTAGTCAGTTTCACCGTGACATCCACTCGTCGGTCAACGACTCCCTCCGCCGTGTCCTTTCTTCGTCTTAGCTTCGACTCGAAAGCTTTGCTGGCATCTTTGACCGCAGTTAGTCCCGCAGCTAGAAACATCGTGTTTCTCGTGGTTGATCAGCATAAACAGAGTGATGGACTTTGATTCGCTGATCGATACGAATCAGGTTCTCTGTGGAGATAGAGAGTCGAAGGAGCAGAGCTGAACAAATGGTTGCGAGCTCGTAAATACGGAAGCGTGTAAAAGTATGGTAGGGCACCGCATGGATTAAAACGCGCGTGCTGGGTTACGGTGGTTGCGCTGGGGTGGTCCGCCGACCCCCGTTGCGAGTAATGTCGATGAATTATACCCATAAGTCTGTGCCAATGTGCGTGACGTGTCCTGCGGGGAGAATAGCGAAGCGACCGGTGATGTCGATTCGTCCAATCAGGCTACGCCCTGTAAATGGAAATCCAAAAGTTCCTCTTCCTATCGCAAATCCACCGATCTCGAATCTCGTACGCATTTTGTATTCGAGCCGGCCACACGAAATTTACATCCCAAATGATATTTCGAAGATGGACAATCCCGATGTACCGCTATCGCGCCACCGTCCCGATATCCGCCAAACTGCCTTCCAGGATTTCGTTTCCGGGTTCCGACCGTGTTCTATCGTCGTATCGTTTCGAAGCTGCGGCGCGACAAACAACAAACGAAATTCAGGTAATCGCGATTTCTGAGAAGTTGCCGCCGCGAACATTCTCGCAAAGCGAACAGGCAACCACGGTGTTCCAACGTTCTATTCTGCCGGTTAAATTTGTAGCCCGAGAAGTGTCGCGCCGAGAAGAATAACAGAGAGAGAGAGAGAGAGAGAGGAGGAAAGAAGGAGCGAATTCGAGGTATACGCACCCGGTAACCCAGTGCCGTGACCCACCGTTGAAAACGCCGAAACCCTCCCCTGTTTGGAATTGATTCGACCGACTACCCCTCGGTTTTTCATCCCTCGGTCCTTGGGGTGCGGCCTTTCGAAAGGGGAGTGCAAACTCTCGAATATTATTGCGGTAGCGAGCGGAGGAACGGTTCGATCAAGTCATAAAACGCTTCGCCACCGGTCCAAGAATTTCAACCAGTGTCCCGCCGTTCCATCCGCGGACCCATCGGATTCGTCAACATTGTAACCTGTTCGTGATAAATTCGTTGAGAATAGAAGACGATGGAAGTGGTAGAAGGTCGTACGGCGAGAGTAGGTTTAGTTGCGTGGCGGGCGACGTCGCGATCGTACCAATAAAAGTGATTAGCGTTTCGTTCTATCGAGCACAATGAAGACACTCGGACACTCATTGCCCTTTATGATTTCCCACATGCAGAAACAATCGATGCAATGACGTGTGCGCGTACTGGCTTCGGTTATCAGATTAGAGACCGAGCGGGAATAATTCGTCGGATCTTTGTCCCTAATCACAATTGATACACCAACAACGTGGCAGAATGGAGGCGTACACCCGGTATACATACATTTTACCATTCGCCGCGTAACACGTCGGGCCCGGTTGTTTATCGCTCAAATAGCCGCCTATAGGCGTGATCCCACACGGTGGCTAGTATATTTAGGCTTTCGTTAGGTGTGTGCATATAATATAAACATTCGATATGCGTTATACGCGCACACACACCACTTGCCCGTGTACACGCACACAACACCGCTACGTAAATACCTGTACGAACTACGTGTCCAGCTGCGTACGCGTATCATGCGCTTGCCTGTTATATAGCCGCGCGCCTACACCGATATCGATGGACGCCGGCTCGAAATCGATGGCCGCTTTATTACGACGAACGATGTATAAGCGGTATTCCAGCGCTGAATCCTATTATTATACCGGACAATTATAATAATTATTTGCCTTTCTCGTCGTAACAATTAATACCGCGCGGACTGGACGCGATATCGCGTGCGTATGTGCCCAGACGGTATAGACGCGTTATACGACTATACCTCGCGACCACTACGCTTCCAACTTCCTATCTATGAGAGCTCGCGAGCGCGTTTCTGCCGCTGCTCCTGTCCTATTCCCGCTTGCCGATTCATCGTCGTTGCACTAATCGCGCGCACGCTTCTCTACTTTTTACCGTGGACGCGCGGATACGCATCGAATTCGTAGCGGCGCGTTCTCTTGACGCGCGTAAACACGTACAGTTACAGCGGCTTGTGCACGCTATCGGGCGAATGGTTTGCGCGCGCGTCAGGCGAACCGCGCGACCAACGCTCATCAACCAGCGCAGCATCTACGTATTACTTGGTCGTTTGTCTAGACGAAGTTGCAATATTATCGACGGTATTAATTAATATTACCGAGGCATCGGTAATTAGCATAAATCGACGGAACATCGTAACAAATTTCCGGTGTGCAGGGAAAAAAAGACTCGTGGCGGCAATTAGGATTTCAATTAGATTTCAACGATGCGCGCGTATCGTGCCGATTTACGTTGACAAATTTGGCCGCGGTCGTCTGCAAGGGCGAAATTTTAGAGGCACGTGCAGCAGCGCGCGCACTAAACGGCCCGTTTATTTACCGTTATTTACGAAGTAAATTTGACCGGTGTCGGTATTAAATTATACCTTGTAATTTCGACGATCAACTCGTTAACTAAATACCTACGTGAAAATTAATCGGGATACCCGGACTGCCTTTTTTCGTTTCGCTTCAGCGCGAAAATAAATCGAATTTCCCCGAAGCAAAGAACCTCTGTTCTGTGTCCTCGTCTATCGGCGTTCGCCTGGCAGATCGTGTAGCGAGCGGCAATACGCTCGTACGGTTGGTCATTCTACATTTTTTCGGCCACCAAGAAAATATAAGGTGGATATTAGGGGCGATAAGCTAAGAAGAAACGTTCGCGGCTGGTATACGAGGTAAGTGGCGGTGAGTTTAATGGTAAAACGGATAGGGGAGAGCGCAGGCAAGAGGCAAAGCGGAGTGACGGGAACGGGTAGCAGCGCTGAAGCAGGCGTGTAAATAATTTCTGATATAATACGGTTAAAAATTACCAAGTTTAAAATTAAATAATTCATTTTAATACTGGCTGGCGGCTGGCCGGGGGTGGAGACTGCCGCCGCCGCCGCGCCGTGGAGACGGTGAAACCTAGAGGCTGAGGCGGCGGGAAGGGGCACGGGGCAGGAGCGTATCTACTCGCAGGGGGTCGACGGGGCCCGCGCCCAGGAGGCATCTATAAATTTCTAAACTTAATAAATACCTAATGGCCAGACCTGCTTTGTAGCATAGCGCACTGTAGATTTTACTTTACTGTAAAGGTAGCGGTCTCTTCCACCTCTGCTCACCCCTGACTCACCCACCCCCTTCGCTCCTCGTACCCATCCCCATTCCCCTTCCCCCTCCCTTCCTACCTCCCTCTGCCTCCCCCGTTTCTCGTCTCTTTTCGCTTCACCTTTCGTCGTTCCTTCGCCGTTTCCTCTTTTTTTTTTTCTCCTTTTCTCGCCCAACGTTGGATTTCTCGATGTCGTAAAACTTTTACGAGCGAAATTTCGGCCGTGCGTGTCTCCCGCTGCTTGTCCGTTGACCTTTTCGCGTGTCTTTCGTCACCCGTTAATCTAAGCAGCAGCGTACGATGACGACGTTCCGTGAATCCGATTTCCATGGAATACCTCTCGGCAGTCTGAATCCGTTTGGCTAGGCGAAACGACCGAGGACGATTCGAATCGCGTCGCGACGGCCAACCGCGCGGTTTGAAAACTCTGTTGCAACAGCTCGGCCAACGATGTCGTACTTCCTCGAACGATCTCGCCTGAAAAAGTGGAAATATGCAAGACACGCCAAGGTTTCCGTTTCCAAACGAATTCCATGTCTCGAGTAACGACGGAACGAGGAGGGGTCAATAAAAATCAGGCGAGCGCGAATGGAAGAAGAAAAGAAACATTAGTTGGCATTATCGCAACAACCGAGGCACGGTCGAATTCCTGGAAAAAGAATGCAAGCACCGTAGCATGTATTACGATACTACACGGTACACGCCGCTGGACTTCCATTGTTGCACCGAGTAATATAAACAATTGGCCCTGTCCATCTCCTGGTTTCCGGCCGTCACTCGGAAGCCCCGACATTTTTATGGATCGCGGCACCGTGCCCACCCGCTTGCCTACCTACCTGCTCCCTCTTTCCTTGCCTGCCTGCTTACCTACCTACCTACCTACCTGCCTGCCTGCCTGCCTGCCTGCCTGCCTGCCTGCCTGCCTGCCTGCTTGCCTGCCTGCTTGCCTGCCTGCTTGCCTACTTGCCTGCCCGCCTGCCTTCCACGAGTTTCTTCTTCCTTAAGACCTCCGCGAGCCTGAATATTAATGCGACTCTCAGTTTACATATTCCCCTCCACCCACACGATGTATTCGTATCCGAACCGCACGACAAAATCCTTCGAGATTTCAAACTTCTCGATTCGCTTCCTCTGCGTTAGTCGAATTTCGCTATTTATTATTCAGCGATTCTTAAAAAGTTTCGCGAAATTAATCGTCAGAATCAATATTGATTCGTTTCGAATCGATTTCGTCTTCTCCCTCCCACTTTTCTCCCTCTTTTTTTCTCGCCGCAAACTATCAAACTTCTTCGTGACAAATTATCCCGTAAACCGTAAACCATCGCTACTAGAGTCGGTTCATTGATTTTTCGATGCTAGCCGTATCACCGATAGAAAATCTATGTGTACGTAGGTCTAGCGTTGGACAGAGTAGACCGGCGGCTAAAGCACGTCTTTCAGTTTTAATTCGTAGTTCCTTCTCGTTAACGAGGAATTTGCCTGTAACGTTGATACCGATGGTATAAATTGTCGGTGAAGCAAACAGGAGTGCAAAGAATTATTCGCAGTCTTAAATTTCACATTTTTCTTCCCATGTAGCCAGCATCCATTCTCTCGATAGTATCTACATTGTAAGCAAGACTATACGAGCCTCGTGGATAGTAATCATTATAATTAATTTAGCACCACGCGTTAAACCAACGTCAACCTTGTAAACGTGCGGCCGTTATCCGGTAACACTCGGCTGATTTTAATCTATGAATATCAATTCATCGGTATACCTTATAACTATGAGTATCTAGACAAAAAGAAAAAAAATCTGTAATCTGTGTTCCAGTATACAAATGTATGTAAAGTCCGTATAAATATTCTATGAGTATCGTGTGCGCTATAATCTAACGAAGAAAAACGTCGCCCTCGATCGATTGACATTTTTTCTGCGTTATACGAGCTGGATAGCGCAACGATAAAACACGTCCGAAGAAGATTCGCCAGCAGCTATCGCTCTGTCCTATTTTTCTCCTTTCTTCGTCGTTTGTCCAAGTACGCCGCGATCGTTCTAGCGAAAAGTGTTCGACGAATTTTCCCCGAACCAGAGGAAAAATATCGAAGAGGTTTCGGCCCGTTCGGTCGATCTTGACGCGCCACCTTAATTCTCTCCGCCACGCAGCAGCTATTAATTTCTGCGTAGGTTACATGTACGCCGCTCGATATGTAAACGCATGTTTCTCGATAATTAATTCCCGTTTCTCGGCTGCAAGCCATTTGAGGACACGTAACGCGCTGCAACGCGATACGAAAGATCTTCCCGTCCATCGCGAATCGAAGCTGCGGTATCGATCTACGAACGCATTGCCGGAACCTCGAAGGTTTCGTCTCTGACAGCCTAAAATACAGAACGCGCGTACGCTTGCACAGGCACGATGTGTAATCCACGATCTCCGAATTTGAACGTACCGGGTGTGCCATTAGCTACCGATTACCATTCTCGTTTCGCGATTAAATCGATCGGACAAACGGCCCTCTTGTCTCGTCACCACGCTTTCCTAAACGTATTAAATTTAATATCTCACCCCAACTAATCTCCACTCGATTTTCTCCAATTTTACCAATTGAATTATCCAACTGAATGCCAGGAGTCGATCGGTCCTCGAAATGTTCCAAATTTGACGAAAAATCGTAGAATAAAATCGTTTGCCGAGAAGCTGGCTACGCTTTGCAAGCAGCGATTTATACGCGTGGCCGATGGATTAATTTGTCGTGGATCGAGCAGAGGCAGGAAGAAGTAAGTTGTGCCGGTCGATCTCGGCCTCGGTGTTTTCTTTCAGTGTTGGTCGTTCCCGCGGCTACGAGTCAATCACGGAGTATACAGGAACCTCGCGCATTGCCGTGGAACAGGCTGCGGCATACATTAATCACTGATGCTAATGGTATCATAGCCAGCATAGGTGTTTCGTATTTGCGCGCACTCTCGGACACACGCAAATTCCGTGCACCCGGCTTCCAGAGGAAACGGGAGAAAGAGAGATAGCACGACCCATATAAAACGCGTGCATGCGCCCAGTCGGGCTTTCCTATCTTGACTCTCGGCTCAACTTTCCTTCGCGCGAGTACACACACACACACACACACACACACGGATTTCCACATGCGCCAGCGAGCTTGAACAGTTGCTAGATGCAACGCGAAATGGCAGCCAGTCGAATGTTGCGTCTTCATTATGTCGTGTTCTGGATGCGATTCCTTTCAATGGTAACAGCCAAGAGGATAAGTGGCGACGCTTTTTTCCGCATTTATCATCTTCTCGGTTACAACACACGCACACACACACACACACACATATATATATATATGCAATATATATATATATATATATATATATATATATGTACCGTGTCTTCTTTTCTTTACACGATCGCGCTCCGCGGTAATTGTTGCTCACTCGTTGGTTGGTTGCGAGAGGCGATAGAAGATACATAAATAAAGCGACACGCTCCGGTTCGCTTTAGCTCTGCTTCGCCGCGGTTTCGCCATCGTAATCGGCTACGTTCGAAACAAACGAAACGTCGATCGTAAGTTACGACAGCGACGACGCGGAAGGAAGGCAAGTTTATCGCAGTCGCTTCGTTGACGACCAGGAAAAAGAATCCGGCGCGTTCGAGAGACGAGACGCGAAAAATGTTTGTCCCATTGACGCTTTCTGCTGGCAAAGCGCGAACCGAATTTCAAGAAGAGGCGAGAGTGATTCGTTGGTCCTGCGCGAGAAGAAGGCGAACGTGAAAAACCGCGAGAAAGGAACGTATCGCGAAAGAGACGAAAGGAGGTTAGAAAGGGCATGGCGGCGGGCAGGAGGGGGCGGGGGAAGAATGGACAAGAGAAAGTCAGAGGGGCGCAATGGCCGCACTCTCGAGGGGTGGAACGTTCCAGGTTTCGAGGAGGCACTGGCAGAGATGGATGCGGAGGCGGTGGCGGTGGCGGTGGCGGTGGCGGTAGAGGCAGAGGCACAGGCAGAGGCACAGGCACAGGCACAGGCAGAGGCAGAGGCAGAAGCAGAGGTATAGGTAGAGGTAGAGGAAGAGGAAGAGGAAGAGGAAGAGGTAGGGATTCGCTAGAGGGTCCGAGGGGTAGAGGTGGCGGGGGTGGGGGTGGGAGGTTGTAGGAGGTTGTACGAGAAGGTAGAGATGGAGGTGGAGGTGGAGGTGGAGGCGAACGAAGAGAAGGGACGGGGTTCGTCCTATCAATCACGGTATTATTATCGAGTCCGTGATTAGCAAGGCATGCTAACGATATCTCTGGCCGGAGGCAGAGGGCAACGCTAGGCCGCTGTGCTCTCGCGTATGCGCGTGTATGTACGCATCGTTCGGCGAGTTGCTCCGGCTGGATGGATATGCGTGCGCCGTACGTATTTCTCCGGTACATGTGTCGACGAGCCGGACCCTGTGTTGTGTGCGGATCGGTGTTGGCCGCAATGCAACTGGAGTGGCCGCGATGCGATTCCAGAGTAGTACCAGAGTGTACCGTGTATACGGTGCTGCTGCTGATGGTACCGACGATGGTGGTGGTGATTTCAACGACGATGGTGGAGAAGGTCGATGAAGAGGGACGAAGGAAGGGAGGAAACGAGGGCCAGAGAGGAACCGAGAAAGATAGCTAGACAGCTGGCTAGATAGGTCGGGGGACATAGGGGAAGGCAAATGGAGAACGACGAGGAGCTAGCCACTGTTACTAGTGCTTGACTGCTGTCTAGCTACTACTAGCTACTAACTACAGGCTGCTGCTGTTGCTGTTACTACTACCACCCTTGCTGCTGCTGCCGCTTGCCTGCCTGCCTGCCTGCCTGTCCAACGGCCTACCTAGTTGCCCGTAGCTCCTGTCCGTTGTCTGGCTGCTGCTTGGACTGCTGGCCTTCTCCTACCGTCGATGACGTTGCTACTCCAGCGTTTCCCTCTTCGATACGGTTGCTAACCGTGGCCAGCTAGTGGCCAATATTTCGCACAGAGAACGTGGCCTAGTCGTAGTAGACTGGTGAGGTCTCTAGGATGAGTCTCGTTGCTCGTTCCATGGACCTACCTTCGAAGGTGACCCCGCTCGTATACCGGCGTATCGAACATGCCAGAATTTCAGAATCGAGAAAACTAAGCAAACATGAAAAGTACTAATCGAGAAGCGGCAGGAAACGCCGGAAAGCGATATTTTTCAGCAGTCGTTGAGGTTAAAACGCAGTTTGCCGGTTGCGCACGAAAGAATATTTGTCGAACGTTCGATAGGATGGAACTCGGAGGGCAAGATCGATGATGAAAATGGAGTGCGAAGTCTCTCATCGATGGGTGTAATGATCGTTCCTGGACGAATCCCTCGGTCGGTCGGTCGGTTGGTCGGACGGTCCTGTCCTATCTCTGGCGTGCGGCCGATATTCGGGTTATACGGATCGCTCGCAATGCGATTCGCGGCTAAACGCGTTACGGGGAACGTAATTTAGTCCCGGTTGCATAGCCCGTCGTACACCGTGTTCGCACACGTCCGTGTGCAAGCTCGCCAATGTGTTTTTCGCTATACGTACACGCGCGACACGAATCTACCGGTCGGTTATTCGTCTCTTTCCTTCTCTAGGTTTCCTCGTGTTTCCATCCATCTCTCCGGGTCGGTTCTCGTTGCTGTTCGCGGCTCTCTCTCTCTCTCTCTCTCTCTCTCTCTCTCTTTTCGTTCGTCGCTGCTTCTGTCTGTGCGGGTAATATTCGCGATGCGGGGAGTCACCGGCGGCGAATTCACCAGGGATGGAGACACGTGGGGTGTGGGGTGGGTTCGAGTGGCGGAGGGTGTCGCACAGGCGGCAGGTAATGATATTTCGCGCCCATTATGAAATATTCGAAATGATTCGCCGGGATTGTGCATTTTGATTTGACGTGCATCCGCGTAACACACAGCTCTGCAACGTGTGTATGCCACATCGTGTTAGAATGCCGATCGTTCACTCGCTCGATCGTCGACCACGCTACGCTACCCCTTCGTTTATCGCTTTCTCATTCGACCTTGCTCCGCCCCCGCTACTCTTTCACCTTCTTCCGTCTAATCCGCAAAACCGAGGAAGGAAAAAGAGCAGAGAAAGCAGAGAAACGTCTTGGTGCTATTCTCTTCGAAAGTTCCCCTGCATTGATCGCGATCGCCTGTCAGGACGTCCGCGTTCGATGAAATCCGGTGAAATGTGAGTCTCCGGGGGGTCGTTAATACCGTATTTGATGCAATAACAAAGCAATAAATATTTAATAAAGTATTAAAACGTATAATAATAATGTAATTACGTGACAATGCCCAAGTCATAATAATACTAATTTAAATTGTAATTTCACGCAGAGACGATGTTATTCTCGTTATCTTTCGCAGCTTAAATGTTTATTCCGTACCCGATCGATGCTCTTGTCGTGAAAATCGCCTTCCTTTTCCCTTTACGTACCACATCTTCTTGTCACATAAATGTTGTTCAACATGAAACTCCTTCTTGTTCAGGCCGCGAACGTGTTCTTTTCACGTTGACGGTTCCACAGAGGTTTAGCATGCAACGAATTCCTCTTCGATGGCCAAGAGTGGCAAAGACGTTTGGTGATCGGAATATCGGCGAACGAAGATAAGAGTAGGAAAGATGGCGATTGGATGGAAGGAGAGTGACGAGAAAATGGGAATTAGAGGGAGAGAAAAGCAGACGGCAGAGGATAGATCGGAGATAGTTGGTTTAAATTCTCTTCTGCTACCGCAAACATGCATAATGCAGCCAGGCGGCGCGTGTAAACGCGTGAACGCCGGACGGTGCCAACCGCTAAATACAAAAATCCCCAACCACCTGTGAAGCACGCCGCACCGTCCGGTGCCGGCGGTATGTGTGCGTTTGCCCGGGCGTTGGTGTGTTTTTGTTGTCGGTGTGAGCGAGCAGCCGCGCGCTCGTGCTCGCTCTCCAACGGGTTACACGTTTCCGCGGCTCTGTCCACGACGTAGCTGAGGGGATTGTGCGTGCGCCCGTACGCGCGCCTGTATGTGTACGTTTCCAAGTTAATTACAGCATAATTGCGGTCGACATTTTGTTGTTGGTCGTTCGTCGCAGTTGTCGGCCGGCTGACCCGCGGATCGCTTTCGGATTTTCTCGCTCGAAAATTCTTGCGATATCACGCGCGCTTATTAGCATTGGTCGTCGTACGCTCGAATTTCGACTCGTTGCGCCGAATTACACTCGTTTGCGAATTATTCGCGCCATCCGAAGCCTTCGGCCGCGCGTTCTTCTTTTAATTCTACTCTCCCCTCTATCCTGGTACAGTAGGGTAGCGGCACGGTACAAGTCAGCCTTCCCCCAAAGAAATTTCACCGCGATCCCATCCATCCATCCATCCTGTTGTAGGATTTCCTTTGTCGCGTAACAACGGAACGCAAGGTTTCCGCTCGGCTCGAAGAGATCCTCGACTCGATCGCGAACGATCGAGGGATTGGCGTGGCGTCGCGGTCGAGGTCGAAGCACTCTTTGAGATGGTTCGCGGCGAACGACCAGATGCGAAACGATACGAGGCACACGCTGAAGAAGAGAAGAGAGCGGTATAACGCGAGAGAGAAGAAGACGAGAACGGAAGGGAAGAGAGGAGGAGAGAAACGCGGAAGAGAAAGCATACGCAAGAAGATAATGGGAGAAAGGGCCGGGAAGGGGGTGACGAGATGAGACGAGGCGAGGCGAGGCGAGGCGAGGCGAAGCGAAACGAAACGAGAGTGGCGGAGGCTCGTTGAGAGAAAGACGAGCAGAGATGGAAACGAGGAGGTGTAGATGGGCACAAAAGCACGAGATATTCAACCCTATCGGATCGTATATATCTGCTGCACCCTCCCACCCCATAAATTGATGCCAATGTACCTACGTGGCCCCGGTACGTTATACGTTATACGTCTGAATATTACGCACACTCGGCCCTATGGACATCAGGGGTGGTAGCGAGGGGGCAACGGGTGGGACTAGGGTAGCAGGGAACAGGAGGAAGAGGAAGAGGTGGAGGAGGTGGAGGAGGAGGAGGAGGAGGAGGAGGAGGAGCAGCAGCAGCAGCAGCACCAGGAGTACGAAGCGGGGGGTGGTGACGAGAGGGCGGCGAGGGTAGAGGAGGGTGGGCGTCCGGGGGGCGAGGTGGGACAAGGCGGGGCGGGGGAGAGCAATGCTCCGAAGGGTGGCCAAAGCGGCGAGGCACGGTAAGAGGGGTGTAGGCAGCCGCGTACCTACACGAGTCGCACACCATACCTCGGTTATACCGAATAGAACACAATTAAGTAAATGAGCACGGGTTGCGCGCGCTATAGATACCCTCTATTATGTGTATTGATCTCTAGCACGGACTCCAGTTACACGTAATACGTGTTTTGTCATTTGCGCGTTCGTACGTACCTACCTGCCGATCCTCTCTCTCTCTCTCCCTCTCTCTCTCTTTCACTCTCTTTCTCTTTCCCTACACAATAGACGGTGCGTGCAAGAACACGGAATAGACAGGTACCACCGGGTAGGAGAAAGAGAGAACCGTGGAGAATCGGATGGAAAGGACCGAAATCGGTAGTCGAACGGCGAGTACTCCGAACGCACGCCTTACGCAACGTAATGCAACGCGATGCGACGCAACGGTTTTCCGATGTGTAACGTCTTGGAAGTAGCTTGGCAGCCAGTCGGACCGCGAACTCGATTACTTTGTTTTCGGGAACGAGGACGCGAACCGTGTCGCTGTTCTCAGTTTTTACGACTTCCGAGCTCGTCCGCGCACGAATAATTTGCGTTAATTCTCGCCTAGAATGCTGAAACGCAGGATATACGCTCTCCGTAGCATCGTCCGATTCTTCGACACTTTTGCTGCCACGCGTGAAACTTCTTCTTCGGAATCGCGTAACCGAGTAGCGCTAGACGATCCGACGCCAATTTTTTCAACGCACGTTCACAGTCTTCGCGAGAACGTTGCAACTTGATAGAGAAACGTCGAAACGTCGTTTACAGGAAACCGGGAAGCAAGGAAAAATTCGGCGCTGTAACCTACAGCTTGTTACCTGTCGGTGGAATGAAATCGGAAATCGTCCCGAGATAATCCAAACATAATTTTTTTCCAAAATTATTTTCCAAATTATTTTTGAACAGGTCGATTTTCGAAAATCGCAAATACACGAACGATCGATCGTCTTAGGGATCGAAAAAGGCTAGGGATCGTTTGCTGGATTCTTTGTTCCTCGTAGCAGTGGCACGATGTACGTGGATTTACGCATAGTTACCGCGACCCGTCAACAGGAAACGGAAAGATAGTTATCTAGCGAATAGGTAAAAAGAGTGAGAGGGGCGAAGAGAGGTGACCATGTAGACGCCGTAGTTATTTATTTTCACGAGGCTGATTATAATATTACGCAAGTCGGCGGTATACACGGTCTCGTAATGCGGATGCAAATGCGACGAAGAACGACTCGGCGACTCGGCAAATCTTCGGCTAGGAACTGTATTTTATTCATACGTTCGTCCACCTGCGGAAAAATAGTTGCACGTATTTGCACGCGATAGTTGAGCCTACGCTTAACAGTCGATTCCTTTCGCGCGCCAATCTCCGCCCAGCCACCAACGGGATAACGATACATTTACAATTTAAACGTTGGCTGTCGAATCGAAAGAGAATCACGTCGAAGTTGAGGAGACAAACCATAACGGACAGGAAGACGGAATAAGGGAGAAAGGAGACAGAACGGGCAACGTAACTGCCGCGACGTATCGGCAGAAAGAGAATCCAAGCGATCACGTTTTCAGACACGTGAGAATTAAAAGGCATTATGCGTGCTAACATTCGCCGCGTACCATTGCAAATATGCAGAGTTTCCGTTGCGGCATCGACGTTGGACGATACGGATCGTTGGCGAAACGAAATCGCGCAACGAGATCGCCAATTGAAATAGAAAATAAGGCGGAACTTGGAAACGCGTTTGTCCAGCGACGATCGAGAATCGGCGACGCGTATCGTTTACTTAGAGCGTAAACGAATAAGCAGAAAGGAGCGCGATACGCGGAAGTGAAAGAATTACGAGCGATGCGTCGTGCGTTGGAAACATCCCACCCACGCGCCAACGTACACGCGGGTACGGACACTCACACGCATGCAAACACCTTTACAATTTCATACGGCGTCTTGAACGAACATTTTCCAACGAACATTTAGGAATGTAAATTTTGATTGATACTGGAAGCGATGCGTAAGATGGCAGAACGCGGCGTAGCGGCGAGTTAATGACGGAAACGTAGCCTCGTAAAAAGGAGAGTTAATTTATGCGCTCGATAGAATGGTAGTTACGTCGATAGAACCTATTCTTATGTCTGTATTATATTGTATGTATATTGTGAGAATGTCGCGCACCGATTTTCCTAATAACGGATATGCAATGTCCTCGCGCGAATTTTATTTCATTTAAACGCCATTCCACGGATAAAGATATTACTCTTTCGCAACGATTCGTTCGTCGATTTACTTAACAACGGAAGGCAAGCGTCACGAGACCATCTTATTTAATTCGTACGTCGCATGGAATACTAGTCATAACGATAAAGACATTATAATACTTACTACTCGTACAGGCTGCATCATGAGACCGCTATCGTGTGCCGATTTCCTTCCAAGCTGTGTACGTTCTACTCGTATTCACCTACGTATATATCGGTTATCGTGTAGAGTGTACGGGATGCACTTACGTAACTCGCTGCAAAGACACGTGCATCGGACACGGACGAGCCCCATCTCTCCTCCTCTCCTCTCTTCTTCTCGCTACTCGCTTATGCGCTCTTTCGCATAACGATATATTATTTATATAAGCGGAGCTGTCCCGGCAAATCGTTCTACTCTTGCAAATTACCGCCAACGTAAACCGCTAACGCGAATAATGGCCATCGTTGCAGCTCGCATCGAAATTTCCCAAAGCCATCTCTTCTTCTTCGTTCGATCCCACCTCTCTTCTACCCGACGCTACGTTCGATCAAACATCTACTTTTCTATATCACGCGGCTATTTTCCGCCACGGAAGATACAAATTATCGAAATAAAGGTTCGACGATAGATTTTGGGGAAAAGTGTTGAAGCGGAAGATGAAGGAGAGAAGAGAGAGAAAGAAAAGGTAGTACACAGTAGGCACGAGCGACATCGTGGAACGCGTATGTAAGTACTTGGTGGAGCGGTTCGCGAGCACATTCCCCTCGTGCACGAGCTGTCCCTGGCGGAAGTGCGCGGCCTCGCGCGCCGTAACGTTATTTTCTGATTTCCCATTCATGGCCTACCGTTTAGTTTCGATTTGCCGCTTCGTTACAACGGCCGGAGATTTACACCGTCAGATAGGATTGTTACGGGCTCGCATCTCCCTTCCGCTCACGATCGCCTCTTCCTCTTTCGCTAGCCGCTAATACGCTCTTCCTTTACGCCAATTCGTTGCTCCTGCTGTTGGTGGAATACCGGTACCGCCGCCTACCGCGGTACGCTACGGTGTGCCATGGTGCGCCACGGCCACGACACGCTACGATACGCCGTATACGTACGCGTACACGTTTCTCTATCTTTTATATAACCGTCTGTCGTCACCGACTGCGATCTCCCTAGATATCTCGCTTCGTAATCACGTTTTTTCCTCCGCCGGTTGGCCGATCTTTCCTGTCAGATAATCCGCTTAGCGTGTACTTTGCATTTCAAATACTCCGGTCGAGTCGATCGCCACCGTTCGCTCTTTCGGCTGTTCATCCGTTCCACCACACAACCATCGAACACGCGTGACTATTTTGGATCGATGGTCGGGTCGCGTGGTCGCAATTACGCGCCGCTTTTCCTCGCGTTTCCCTTACGCCTGGCAAATACCGAGAAACATTGGGCAGGATAATGCCGTATGAAATTTCGCGGTACGTATAGATATCCGCCACGTTCAATGGAAATTTTCATCTAGACTGCGGTAGGAGGAAAGCCGGTCGAAGGGTAGAACGAACCGGTCGGCAAGGTGAAGAGAGCGAAAGGGGAAAAATAGAGAGGGAAAGAGAGGATATGCGTACGCAAGGGGCCGACGAAGCGGGAGGACCCGAGCGGAGAAAAAAGGAGAGAAAAAAGGGGAGAAAAAGGAGAAAAACGTAGAGAGCGTGGTGCACCGTGCCCAGCAAGTAATAAGTTAGTAATAATATTTTCACAATATCTCTCCTGGATTGGATGTTATTTCATTATATTTTATTGCCTCTTACTATTACTCTTGCCGGTGTGCAACCCCCGCACCCTCGCCATCCCTCGTCCACCAATACTATCGCAACTACCGTTACTACCACCGTCGCTCGGTTGCGTCCCAGTCGCTCTGTTTTATTATCTCGAGCCTCTCCGTGCCGAGGGAATTCACTCGCGGAACTCATTATTGAGGAGTTTATTCTGCTGTAACCATTGCTACCCGTACCTCCTTCTTTCTTTCCGCTAACTCCTGCCTCCCGTCTTTCCTTCTCCTTTCTTCCCTTCGATTTCTCTTTGCAGCCTAAAATCGTGCCAACTCGAACCTCAACGTCCTCTCCTTCTGCCCCGTTTCTCTCGATCTTTTTCTCGAGGTCGCGATCGCTAGATTATCCAGCAAATATTTGTATTTCACTGGAAATCGATCGATCAAACAGCAATCGGCGTTTCTTCGACTACTTAGCGTCCGTGCGATCGGACATCTGCGAAATAGCGGACAATGGAAAAGGATTGGTTGCAGCTTCTACTTCTTTAAGAGCGTCGTTAACGCGGCGATAACGCGCGTTCTAGTTCGCCGTTTCTATTCTCCGTCGATCGGTCCACCCTTTTCCAGGTTAATATATGCGAGAAAATTCAAGGATGGAAATTGCATCCACCGGCTATATGAGCCAGCTTCTTTCTCTTCGACCGTCGTAAAAGCCGTTATTGAATTCGTGTTTCGCGCTCCTCGTTCGCTACCCTTGCTTTTCCACTTTCATCCCTCCTACGTTTAACCCTATCGTTAACCTTATCGTGTCACTCGATTTTCCAAACAAGGCGAACTATCGTAGACGAAAACTAACGATTGGTCGTTTCACGTTCGAACAGGTGATCGAGAGAAGGCGTCGTGCTGCGAATGGACCTGCAGCAGAGCGATGTACCTGTCATGGAGAAAACGCGACGTCTGCTATCAACGGTATCGACGACGCTCGAAATCGCGTAACGCGCCTACAGGTAAGTCGCAGAGTCGATCGTGCGTTGCAATTTCGGCGAAAGAATCTGCATATACTCGGCATCGGTGAGAAATCGATCGTAAAATCGGCGAACGAAGACGTTACTCGATATCCGTAGCTCGCGATGTAACGACCGTTGCATATACAAAACCGACGACCGAAATAGCAAATGTTGTCACCGATAAATTGCAGCCAACGATCATAAAAATATTACGTCAGACGGCTGTAACGCGCGCACACCCACACGCACGCACGCGAGTTCGCACACGCGTCGTAGCTGTGCGTTCTCTCGTGACGTGTCGCAATTCCGATTCTGACGCGATCTCGATTTGTCGCAGTGACGCGATTAAACGCACCGATTATTCGCGTCCTTCTGCTCGATCATCCGCCGCTTTCCACCGTTTTACGATCGCGATCACGTTTCCATCGCGTTATTCTTCCAGGCTTTCGCCTCGAGCAAACGTCCGCGCAACGCAGCAGAGTTTAAGCGGCTACGGTCAGACGATAATAAGCGGACGGTAGCCCGTGGATGACTCGGCAACGAAGTAAATTCGCCATCGGCCGCTACAAACGTCCAGGAATATTGATATAAACTTGCCGTGACTAATACAACAATTTATCCAGCCGCGAGCATTTAAATGGTTACGACCGGTTCAACTATCCATTCGACCGAGTCGACCCCAACGACGATTCCGTCGTGCGTTAACTCGCACGCGTTTAATTCGTCTCGCCGCTTTCGCGAATTAACTCACTCGCCCACATTTCTCCTCGCTTTTCTCTCATTATCGACGTTACGCTCTCCATTCTTCTTCACCTTCGACGATCGCTCCTCTTCTCTGCCTCGTTCGTGTCCCTCCCTCCTTCCTTCAATTCGACTCGCTCTAATCTAATTTAATCTAGTTTATTAACTCCGTGCAATTTAATTTCATTTCATCTAATCCGACTCGGCCTATTTTTTTCCTCCTCGGCATCTTCGAAAGCGAAACTCTGTGTTTAGCCTTCTCCGTTGAATAACTCGACGTGGAAATTCTACGTGGTTCTGGCTTTGCGGAATAACAGAATTACGTAGCGTGTGTATTAGGTTGTGTCGAAAGTTTCTTTAGTTTCATAGGTGAAATAATAGACGCGCAAGATCTTTTATTTTATATTATTTTCCCGATTTACGTATGATCGACTTTGTAGTAACAGAATTAAATCGATCGAACGTAATTCAATAAAATAAAAGAAAAAATATTGTGCGTCTACTCTACTTTCTTATAAAACGAAAGCAACTTTTCAACCTGTGGTGGACACTGAGACTTGTTGTTGGTTAAACTAATAACGAGACGAGTTAATTTAATCAACTATATTTATAGATATTTTAAAATGTAATACTGCGCTACTGATACTGATCGTAATGCCGATTCGTTATACTTATTCGCTCGACTGACTGACTCGATGACTCGATATTGATATTGATTCGCGCGACTGACTGACTGACTTCTACACAACTTGATCGTCTATTTATACTGGTCAAGGGGAGTACCGAAAGGTTTGAACTTGTCGCCGGTCGTAGGTTGCACGTAGCAGCGAAATTGCTTTGTCCAAAGTTTGTTTATTACATTACGTCGTACAGTGTTAATCCTCTGTGGCAAAACAACTATGTGAGGCATCCTCGTATCGAAACGTCCTGAGACGCATATGCCGCTACAAACCTGATAAAACGATGGATAACGATACGGAACAGTTATGAACGCTCGAATTTTCAATAAAATTGCTTGCGTCAAGCGTAACTCGACTCTATAAAACGACGATCGCCCGGTAAACAAATACTTTTGAACGCGTTTTCCCGACCAATTCTCTTTCGTCCGATGTTTAGTAGGATGCCATTCTCGTGTGGATCGGCACAGCGCTGTTACGTGTCATCTTCTCTCACGATCATCTCCTCTTTGTTCTATCGCTGTTGTCTCTGTCGTGCCGCGACCCTCATATTTAATTATTGTTATATTTATAAAGGGGGCCAGGCTTGGCGTGCACGGTGATACGCGGAAGGGACACCGGTCCGACGACAGTTTTTCGGACAAGAGAGGACGCGCAACCCCTCGGTTCTACAGATCGATATCAAGCCGAAACGAATATTATTCGATTTTGCCGCGCACTCGATACCAGACAAGGGCGAAGGTAGCGGCGAGTTCGCCCTTGATCCAAGCGAATCTCGTGACGGCGTGCTCCGGTTGCTCCGAATCTTCGCAACAGCCTAACAAACCCAACTATCATTTCGCTTTAATTTTAGAATTTTAGAACGTTATATTTTGTCCCATTTATTCCACGAAACGAACGTTCGATGGACGAGCGAAAAGCCGAGCCGAAACGGCACCGCCACAACCATTCGGAGATCATAGAGAAACAAGGACGAGCGAGAGGAAGATAGGTTTGCAGAGTAGGATGGATCGAATATTGGACAACTAATCACCTAATCACTCATTATCTACCGCAAGCTCGGAGACCGGTAGATCGGCGCTACATACGCGACTAGAGGTTGCTAGGTCGTAGAATAGGTTGCCCAGAGGGCCATTGTGATACGCGAAGCAGAATCATGCAGGATCGTATATTATCGATTGGAGGAGGGGTTCAGGCCAGTAGGCCCTCAACCCTTAACACCCCGTGTCTCCGTTAGCGACGCCGATACCAGCAGACAGATTCAACGACGCTGAAGAACGTGTGTGCAATACCGCGGCAAAACACCAAACGATCTTACCGATCGTCTAATCCCACCACGCTCCTACCGGCTACTATATCGCGAATTTCTTCATTTTCTAACTTTTTATTTTCCATCGGATTCGACTTTCGTCGCTCTGGCCGCTGGATATCGGTTACGTAACGCAATACATCGAGCTTCTTTCTAATAGAAATCGAACGGTTACTAGCTTTCCGAATACAATGTTCGCTATTACGATAACGACATAACGGCCGGTGATTTATCAATATAGTATAGAATTGTGTCTAGCGGATCGGTTTGCCGTGGATCTATTTTCACGACGGTGGAAATCGACTATGCAAACGGCGGTTCTGAAACACGGCCCTGTTTCAGAAATAGATAAACGTTCCGTTCGAATCGCGTGCTTGTTATTTTAATCTCCTAGCCGACGATCATTTTCCTCTGCACTTTTGATTTTTCGGTTGTCGTTTGAATCCGTTTGACGAGTGTCGCGTGCTGTTGGCTACGATTATACGATAAATACCTAGTCGTTTTCCAGCCTTTCCAATGAGATTCGGTGATCTGACTGTAATGAAATTCAGAGTACAGAACGATACAGAATCTTTCTGCTATTTGCCACAATATTCGGCTGATGTTCGCCATCTCGAAGTTTGTTGGATCGCGTGTGATGGGATCACCACGTCCCACCGAGGACGTGGCTGCACCCGTCCGATACAGCGCCGTGACCACCCTTAATCCTCTTACGTGCAGCGTGCCACGACTAAATATCAATGGCGAATGCCGTTTCGACGTGTGTGTTTCTTGCGAGTCGATCAAAAGTCGCTGGAAATCTCAAAATTCCTTCGATATCGAGCGTAGTTGCGCGACTTTTTTTCAACGACGCGACGCGTCAGCTGCTTTCGACCCTCGATCCGCCGTTCTATCGATCGCTTGCAGTCTAACGTCTCTACGACTTATCCCTGGTAATTGTACCTGTAAGCGTAGGGCTGGCCGAGGAACCGGCGACCAGACGAAAAGTAAACAGCGTGTAGCTGGAAAAGGGTACGATTTAAGGTCCCGACCGAGACAAAGGCCCTGTTCAAGCAGTTACGTCTCCACCGTCGCTGGCAACCAATCTCTCTAGGTATTTTTCGTCGTATTAACCTCACACGGTTTGCTTGTTTCTTAGCGACGCGCGAATCATCGTCCGTTGCCTCCGTTGTATCGCAGACGCGCGAAAGTGGAAATCTGTTTCTGTGTCGCGCGGTGAAGGAATATTGGCTTGGCAACTAAGTGATTGCGGATTTTGTCATTAGGTGGTATTGACAAAATCCGCAATCACTTAGTTGCCAAGCCAATATAAGAAAGAGAAAAAATGAAGCGGCGGAGAAGCAGCGCCAATATAAGAGACGGCCGAGCGATCGGAAATAAGTGATACGATCGGGCTTTCAAGCTTTCTTGTAGCGCGTTTCACCCCGACACGGGGATGACAGCCGTTGAATAATAGAAGCAGCCACGTCGAGGTTAGATATTCTTACGATCACGGAGAACCCTTCTCTTCCGGCGATACACAGCTAAATCGTTAATAATTCAGTCTTTGGCTCGAGCATTATCCCTGTTTCCGATTGCATACAACTATATACGATATTTGTGTAGCGAGCTGTGCGTCCACGACGAAACTCCGCCGCTCGTCGCGATGCTTTTCCACCGGAACATCGATCGTCATCTTTCACTCGGCGATCTTCACTCGGCGATCGCACGTCGTCGCGTTTCTCTCTGTTCATTGCGTGTTCTTACGCGTTACAGCTTCGCGAGAAAAGCGGAAACCAGGTAAGAAACTGGAAACATCGCGGCGAGTTCGCTTCGATCCGCCTAAGATTCGTTCGAGTTGCGCTCGCCGGCCGAGCGGGTTAACGAGATCGACAGACATTTTAAAAGGACGGAACATCGCTGTCGAGTGGCGACCGTTTTCAATTATTCAGGCGCAATTAACACGTCAATAGGTCCGTCGCACCTGGCTGCCGGTGCCGTGTTGCGCCAAATGCGTAAGCGTGTACGTGCGTTGGTGAAACGGTAGCCCGTTCTTATCTCGTTTTCTCTTTTCCACCATTCCTTCGTTCTTTCGGTTTCTCGAGCAGGACGAGTCGCGCGCCAACGTCCGTCAGTCAGATGATCGTACGCGTTCGTCGAATGCACGGTGCAAAGTAAACCGGAAGGAAAGCCAGAGAAATTGGCATTTCAGCGAATTCACGCGCAACGATTTGGTATTAACGCGGTTTGTATCTGGAACGAGCAGGCAAAGCGCGAGAGGAAAGGTCGGCTGGTCGGACAGCGCGAAAGTGTACTTGTATCGATAGCTGTGTGTAGCCGTTTGGCTATGTACGCGTACCTAACGAACGTAGACGCGTAGGTATAGTGGATCGGTACAGGTATAGAGAATGGCGCAAGGGAAGGGAACGAGGAGAGAAGTGAGACGGGGGATGAAATGCGGGGTCGCAAGTCGGTATTGTCGTCGGTTACAAATCAAATACCCGATATCATTGTTTGGTACAAGCCAGCCACCCGACCACCCACTCACTCCCCTTTTATACCACCCCTTTCTGCAACGTTAACCTCGCCCACAACCTGTATGCCCTGCCGCGACTACGACTAATAACTGCTGGTAGAACGCGTTGTCTCTCGCCCAATTATCGCCCAGGTATCCTTCTCTTGCTTCTTATGTACGTCGTTCGCGTCGTCCACGTGCTCCTTTTTTCTCTCACGTCGTCGTTCAAAGTATTTTTCTCCCGCGTCCAACTTGCTGCTTTCTATCAACGAAACGTGCTTCGCTTTTAACATTTCGACTGCCACGCCGAAATCACGTGTTTCGCGGAGGACGCCACGGGAGTATTTTTATTATTCAAAGCATATAATGGCAGAATAATAATGAATCGATGATGTAAAACAATACTCCTCCCTCATGGACTGTTTATCTTGTTGGTGGTCACGGGTGACCATCGTGGCGCCTTGGTAACTGTTGATAGCGACATATTGTAACGAGGCTTCGTTTATTTCAACAAAGCATTCGCATTCGTTGTTTCGTTGTAAACAAAACGCGCAGAATATATTGTTGAAACGCGTAGAAGATATTAGTAAACAGTATTATGATTATTTTTATCATTTCGACGAAATATTCGGCTGAAATGGTAGAGGTCCGGAAAGAAAATTATGTTTCCGATGAAGCAATGGTAGTGGTAGATTACAACAGAGGAAAATGTGCTGTAGATTTATCAGATCGAATGATAGCATGTTCCACNATAGAAGAATCATCGAGTGGTATATAAAATCAGCTTCAGAGTTATTGTTAAATACATCAATTTCAAACGCGATGATACTCTATAAACAAGCAACAAAAACAAAAATCGAGGTATCAGATTTTAGAATGGCACTCGCAACGCACCTTACACGGTGCTGTTCACCAGAGACGTCAAATATATTTATTCGACAAAGATCGCGGCACGAAACGCAGAAGAAAGAAGGGCGAGCGTACCTGGCACGAAAATTTTGCAGAGAGTGCTATAAGAAAAATGTTAAACAGTTAGGAAGAAAAGTTGCTAAGAATCGGACCAAAAAGGTGACCGCCTATCGTCCAGATTGTATCGATGAGCCACGTTGATGTTTAAAGTGTTTTAACACGGTGCACCGTTAGATGCAACATTTGTTCTCATTTTCTTTATCGATGTTCTAATAAAAATGTTTAATCGTTCAACAGGGCGCTTTTTATTTCGAAGTATCTTCTATTTATCGGTTATATTGAAAATGCCCCAACTGTGAATTTCCATTCAATTTTTACGATTGTAAGAAGTTGAAGCGCTCCGGTCATCAATGACCAACGTGGCAGTCAAAGCGTTAATACGATGATCGCAAGAAACGTACGCAGAGCGTGCGTTTCGAAGCGAGTAGAAGCAGAAACGTAGCAACTTGCGAGGAGAACCGTGTCGCGTCGAATCGAAAAATTGGTTCACCGTGTCTCCGATCTTTGGGAACGACGTTGAAACTACGCAAAGTATCGATATCGTTTTATTACGTCGCATGGCGAGAGACCAGGCGCGAAAGGAAGCTCGAAACGGTTGAGAAGATACGCGACGCAGGCATTTTTCCAGAGAAAACGGAACTTTTAGGAAATTTTGAAACGCCGATCACGCAACCTTAACTCGCTGAGATTTTCGTATGGAAGAGGAAAGGTTTTTGCCGAAGAAGAAGCCAGCGACGGTCGAACGTAGCTAAATCAACGACATCGCGATCTTAATCGTAGAAACGGGAAAGGGTAGCTAATCGGCTGATTAATTACAGCTTAGTCGTCGAGTGTACAACTAGGCTTGCGAAGAGCCGAAATATCCAGACGTTAGGATGGTTTTCTAGTCTCGCGGAGAGGAAGAGGGGGAGAGAAAGAGGCGTGAAGAGAGAAGAGATGGGGTGTAAGTGGTACGGGGGAATAAAGAGGGTGGTGAAAGTAAAAGGCAAGAGCGAGAACGAGAGGAAAATGAAAAGGGTAGGAGGAAAAGGAGGCGAGACTCGGCTAGGCACCGCAACGGTAGGCGATTAATGATTCAGGGGCAGAATTTCGCAATGCTAAAATATTAAGCACATAACTCTTTCTCTCTCTGTTTCTCTTCTTCCGTTAACTGGTCTTCTTCTTCTGTCATTTCCCCCTTGCCGGTTCTTCCTGTGCACCCGTCCCCTTCGTCAACCACCCCTCCTCCATCTTTCTCTTCGTTATTACCCTCGTACTCGCTTCTCTGTCTATCCGTCGCGTCGTTGCGTACCTTCTCGCGTTCCGTCTGCCTCTTTCTTCCTCGTTTGTCCACGGCTGAATGTGTACGCACGGTGCTTTCACGTTGCACGTGCGTACACGCGCGCACACGCACGACCACTCGTTCGCTCGCACGCTTAGCCACACGGTAGTAGCATCATCAATATTTCTCTTTGCTCACAGTTCTTGTACAATACGTACAAGGCTGCTGCTGCCGTCCCTGTAATTCCGCGAGAAACGACCAGAGACCTACCAAGCAACTATTACCTACCCTGCAAATGGCTAACTTCGAGTCACCCTGTATGCAGCGCCACTCGTCCCGATCTTTTCCGCGAAAAAACTCGCCACATTTTTTACCACCAGCGTGTTTTTTCGTCAAACGCCGCTGCAGATCGAACGCGATCGCGTTCTTGTTCGCCGACGGTGGAGAAGATCGCGGCAGCCGAGCGAAAAGGTGAAAAAGGTGGAAAGGCGGTGGAATAGGATCGCGCGAATGATTTTACGCGGCGCGGCGTGAGGTCCTGGCAAGGTAACGGGGAATGAAACCGCGGAAATCCCAACACCGATACTTTACGGGTTTATTTCGTAGTACGCCGCGGCCTGGCTCGCCCGTTTCCGCCCCTTTTTTTCATCTCATATTTTTTCATAACTGGCCTGCGAGAGTGCGTGTTGCCGTCGCGAAAGTACTGTCGGCTGTTGCGAATCGCGCGATCCCGTCGCGCCCAAGGCCGCCGTCCGGTTTTCCCGAAGATTCGCAAGTTGGCGAACGACGTACGGTGGTCAATCTCCGGCCGATGTTTCCCATCGCCGGGAAACCGTGTCGAACGATTCGAGTTTTCTTCGCCGGTGTCTCGCGCTCTTCCAGTCGAAATTTTTCCATTCCGCCGGAACGTAGGCCGTTAGTATACCGTTTGCAGTTAAACAATATTACGTAGTAAAATTTATGGCTGTGCCCCCTTGCCGTAGCCAGCTTCGCACACCCTTACAATCCTCTCTCTCTTTCTCTCTCTCTTTCTCTCTCGGTGTGCACGGCTGAAAGTATCAACGATATGAGAAATACGAGCGTTATAGCCGCTGCTACCCCTGCGTTACCAGCCTACGATGATCCACGGCTTAACGGATACTACCCTAAACCAGCTCGTTCCCTTTTGTTTTTTCAAAAATCTCCGTTCGTTCGAATGGCTTCGCCGTTTCCTACCGAATATCTCGTTTTCATCCGGCGAATTTCACCGTCGTCCATCTCGTCTTTCTCGCCGAGTTTTCGTCGAGAATTGATCGACCGGTCGTCGACGATTAGTCGCGTGTTCGTCGTTGGCGCAAAAGGAAGCTACGACGAACTAACGCGTATTTACGCGCTTTTATCGCGACGCAATCCCGCGGCATAACCGTAAAAACCGAACGATATTCTTCTCTGGGAATGCCGCGAGTATCGTTGTTCGCCAGGCGCGTTTACGCTTTTAATATCGCGGTCGTACTCGAGCGACCGACTCGACGATGCTGGCCGAAAGTAGCGGCGGAAAATTGTGTTTCTAGAAGCTAGGACCCGGTATCGAAGTTATTAGCGCCGAGTCGAAGGTTCGTACGAATAGGAGAAGGAAAATTGGTCGTTAAAGGCGGGTTGAACGAATACGGAAGAAGAAATTGCGTAGCGATCGAGCGATTTTCAGGAGGAAAGTAAGGGCAGAGACGAGATAGTCCCAAAATTCGCGTTAATAGCCATTTAGGAGTGTCTGGTGGAGTCGGAGGGACAGACGCGAACCGTCTCTTTGTACCCTTCTAATTTCATTAGAGCGGCCATCTCTCCTTTCTACCGACGAACCGTAACTCCGTTATCGGGAAGCAGGACTCGCTAAATACGACCGTTAATATTTTTGCTTGTCTCGAGGAAATGCCAGGTTTCGTCGCGTCCTTGTCGTTAAATAATCATCTGCTCTGTCGCGATCCAATTAGCCCGTTAGCAAGCGTACACCGATCGAGACGCCGGTGTATTCTCTTTCCTCCGTATTCTTACACGCGTCGTTGTCGGTTTTTCGTCACCGAAATGCACGCGAAACATTCCAATCTGTTTCGTTCGCTCGACACGGAAACTCACAACGAAGCGTTTACCGAGACCGCGAAATGTTCGGCGGGAAAGCGACGCGGTATAATTTTGCAACGTCTTGACCGCGCGATCCACTCGTTTAAGTCTCAGAGGATGTCGGCGCGAAACGCGCGATCGCCGCAGCTCTGGATCGCCGCGACCCTTTGTCGTGCGCGTTGCCGCGACCAAAGACGTAGAGCACAGAGAGTGTGACGTGTGGGAAAAGCGAGGATCGGTAGCGGCACACGCCATCGACGCGAACGTCCACGTCGCGATCGACATGGAGCGCGCGACACGGCGAAAGGAAGAAGAGAGAAGAGGATTGGCTATCGGGGGGAAAGAAGGAGAATGCGGGAAGAGAGAAGGACACGGTAGGACCGCGAGAACGGGCGCGAACGCGAACCGGAACGGGAACGCGAGCCACGGCGTCGACGGCGGCGGTGGCGGCGGCGGCGGCGGCGGCGGCGGCGGTAGCGGCAGAGGCAGCGATAGCGATAGCGACCACCACCACCAGCGGCATCGGTGCGGCGTGACCTCCTCTCGTCGTCATCGGTGGATCGGAGTTTCGGGAGGCCGATCGGCGGCGGCGGCGGTGGGCCTCCTCTCCGATCTGCCGCGGCAGAATTTCTCTTCTTCTCGGCGAGAGAAGCGAGAGGCCGCTCGCGCGAGGAAGAAAGAAGGAGAGGCGGTATGAGGCGGTCTCCGGGGGCGGCGCCTGTCGGCGCGTCCGATCGGAAGGTGAGCCTCCCGATTGGCCGATGCGACGGCGGAGCGAGGGGAACGCGAGGACGCGCGAGCTACGTTGCTTCCTCCACCCGCACCCGTTCTCTTCGCGGTCTCGACGCGGTCTCCGTCGCACCGCGTCACTCGTTTCGCTCGCGCCGACGCCGCCTTCCTTCTTCGTCGCTCGTCAGCCGCTCCACTCGATGGTTCTTTGTTTCGCCGGTGGTCGTCCCTGTCGCACCGACCAGCCGCCTTGGCCGTTCTCTTTTCGCCCTCGTCTCTCTCTCTCTCCCTCTCTCTCTGTCGCACCCACGCGCCACTCTCCCCGTGGCTGCCGCGCGTCTCGCATCTCTCGTCCATCGTCTCTCGCCCCTCGAGCCTCGAGTCGGCGCTGGCACCGCTGCAAACACACGGTATCGGCGCTCGGCCGCCTCACGGACCTCTCTACTGCCGTTCGAGCGAACCGTCGCCGCCGCGAGTCTCTCAGTTGCGACGCGCTCGTCACGGGGTGCAGATCGTGGGCGCTTCGTCGTGTCGCTCCATCGGTCCTCGCAACGCGCGCGGCCACGCATTATCGCGCGTACACGTTTTTCCCTCCCCGTTTCAACAGAGAGAGAAAGAGAGAAAGAGAGTCATCGTGATCGAGCTCGAGACTGCCGAGTGCTACTTCGTCGATTGTTGTTTTCAGTGCTTTCTGGTGTGTACTCGGTGAGACTTGGTAGAAAATATAAAGTACGCGAGACCGGTGCTTGGAATTGCAACGTTGCTGCGTACTCTTCTTGTCATCGCGATCCTCCGGCCGAGACGCCGACGACCTGTCAGCCGAAATACGAAGGACAGCCGCGTGCTACCGTACACCGTCGATAAAGGGGAGGGAAGTGGACACTCGGAACGAAGTAAACGCGAGAAACGTTAAGCGGAGCTTGTTGGGTGGCGCGCGCGCGCGGGAACTCGTTACGGTCACCCTGTTTTCGAAAGTCGCGCGCGTGCACGCGCGCGCTGGCGCACGCCAGCCGTTTCTTCGATTCGAGTCGACGCGACGCGACGCGTAAATCTTTGGTCTGTAGAGTTCCGCAACGATGCGTTCGATGGATCGCGTTCGAACGTAGCGACGCGCGATCCTCTCCGATTGTCCGTGATCGCGATCGAAGGAGGCGGTGGAAAGAAGAGAAGAAAGAGAGAGAAAGAGTGAGAGAGTGAGAGAAACGGAGAAGACTGTGAAACGATTCGAAAGGAAAACGGCGATGTTCGATCGCGAGATCCTCGTCAGAAAGATCGCGGCGGCCGCGCACGTTTGACGTACAGACGCGTGCGTTCCCACGAGAAAAACAGACGCGTGGTTCGCGCGTAATTTCGCGCGCGTGCTTGTGTACGTGTGTGTTCCAGATGCGGTCTAGCTGTTGATTCGTTCGCGACCACCGATCGGTAAAAGCATCGACGAACAGAGTTTCGTTGATCGGAAAACGGAGGAAAGAGGCGCGAAGGGCGTAGAGGAGCGCGCCAAAAGTTGGGAAGAGGAGGCGGAGGAGGAGGAGGAAGAGGAAGAAGAAGAAGAAGAAGAGGAGGAGACGGAGAAGGAAGCGACAGTGGCGAAGAAAGAAGAGGTGGAGAAGAACGAGCACGAGAGCGAGAACGAAGAGGAGGAGGTGGAGGAGGTGGAGGAGGTGGCGGTGGTGGAGGACGCGGTGCAGGCGGAGGAGAAAAAGGTGGAGAAAGGGGAGGAGGAGAGGAACGGAAACGGAAGAGGAAACGATCGAGACGCTACGATCAGATCCTTCGTGGAAAACATGACACAGCAAAGCGGCGCTGGGTCGCCCCAGCAATTTTGCCTCAGGTGGAACAACTACCAGACGAATCTGACCAACGTGTTCGATCAGCTGCTACAGAGCGAGAGCTTCGTCGACGTGACGTTGGCCTGCGACGGACACAGCGTGAAAGCTCACAAGATGGTGCTATCCGCCTGCAGCCCGTACTTCCAGGCGCTTTTCTTCGACAATCCTTGCCAACATCCTATCGTCATCATGAAGGACATCAAATGGCCGGAACTGAAGGCCGCCGTAGAGTTCATGTACAAAGGAGAGATAAACGTGTCGCAAGAGCAAATCGGGCCGCTGTTGAAGGTCGCGGAGAGTCTCAAGATCCGCGGCCTGGCCGACGTAAACAACGAGCAAGAGCTAACGTCGAGATCGAGCTTGGAGGAAGCGGCGAACGCGGCAGCGATGCACAGAAAGAAACGACGTCGAACGTCGGACGAGAGATCGCCGCCGCCGGCCTGCAGCCCAGACCGGGTCGCCTCCGGAAGCATCCCCGATGATCAAGATCCGAGCCAAGGCGGCGGAGGCGTGATCGTACCACCTGACATTCACGGCATGCTGCCCAGCAGCTCGACTCCGCGATCCCTCGGATCTCCCGGAACTCCCAACGTCTCTGTCACGCCGCAGATCAACCTCCAGGAACTTCCGGTATCGCTGCCCCTGCCGCCACCGCCACCGCCGCCCCCTCAGCCCGGCCAGCAGAGCTCGCACTCGATATCCGCTCACCACGTGCCTGGCCACGTGACTTCCGGTCCCCACGCCTCCGTCAACCACCTGACCGTACACGGCCAACAGCTCTCCGTTCAGCAGCAGCAACAGCAACAGCAACAACAGCAGCAGCAGCAGCAGCAACAGCAACACCATCAGCAAGGCGCAGCCGGTCAACCGACTCCCGGGGACGATCTCGAGATAAAGCCTGGCATCGCCGAGATGATTCGCGAGGAGGAAAGGGTGAGTGAACACGATTTTTCCGCTATTTTTCCTTTCCAACTATTTCCTCGTCTTTCGCGACGCAACGCGTCCACGGTCGTCGACACGACGACGTTCGCCTATCGCAAACACCGTGTTGTTCGCGTACAGCCGAAACGCATGGAACGCGGGCGCGCGAAAACTCGACGCACACGAACGTCCACAGCGGGCATTTCGTCGAACGCGATCGAACCGTTTTATCGACGCTCGATCGGAACGTTGCGGGGAACGCGCGACGTTCCGCGCGAATCTTCGAAACGAGGGGTGACAGAGGGACCAGGGAAAAAATCGATGGGACGTGAAAGCGTTTTTGAAAGTTGTTAATTAGGTTTTGCCACGTTAACGAGATTCGCGGCGGTCGCCGCTTTAGCGGCGAAGTTTCCTGACTGTCGGCACGCGTGGCAGCCTGCGTTCCAGCGAATTCGCGAGAAACGACTTTGGAAAAACGACAATCGGCGAGTTTGCCGACTGAACAAAGTCCCGAGGAAAAGGCGTCGTGTTTATAATTGGAGGATGTTGGTCCGCAGAGTTTCGACAGACCAACAGCTACACAGCGAAGAATCGCGCAGGTTAGGGTCGACGAAGCTGCCAATTACGAACGGCCGAATGTTTTTACCGGAAACGTCGTCTAACGGGAAGACCGAGCCTTTGCCGGAGAGGTCCAATTACCCAGCGATCGGCTTCGACAGTGTGCACTAATTGAGAGTATCAATGAACGTCAATGAGCATAGTCAATATTTGGACGCGGAGCATTCGACCGTTTTGTAACGTTCTTTTTGTTAAAACGAATGACAAATATTGACTACGCGCTCGTTCGCGCATACGTGACACACACCGGGTATCGACTGTTCTCGTTAATTACATCGGGACGACGGTGTCTCCTGCATTATTTATCGTTCGCCACCGGCGCAAGTTATTAAACGAACAGCTAGTGGCCGCGCTTCGTTTCGCCATTCGTCCGTGTCGTCTACCCTGCCGCGCGCTTCCAACGTTCAGGTTCCAACGTTCCACCACCTTTCGCAAACTTCCACGATCATGAAATCGCTCGTCTTCATCGATCTTTGCCATCCATCCGACCCCAACCTCCTACCGATGTAACGTGTTAACACATCGACTGCCACGACACTCGTATTCGGGTGACAGCGAAGTTTCCGGTAGGATCGCGTCACCCGTATTCGGGTGGCGCTTATTTGACTACTCGCGAAAGATCGTCGTAGATATTAGAAAAGATATTCCAGAGGAAATAGTGAAACTATTGAATTGTTATGAAGGTAACACGAAAATGATCTATTGAAAAAATTGTTTAGAATGTAAAACTTTAAAGAATTCTGTACATAGCTGAGGTTGGTCGGGACAATTTGAACAAGAAGTTGTTGTTTTCTTTAAATTCTCTCGCGTCTTTGTTCGGTCCATTCGACGTCTTTTATTTGCATAACGTAGTTTGCACGCGCGTCTAATGCTTCTTCCGCAATCATTTTTCCTAACGGCGATATTGTGCTAATTCCGTGGAAGACGAGGATTGTTTGTATCTTCAGACAATCCTAATAATTTTGCAGCTAATGATACTCTAAATATTCCAATCTTTATATCCTTCCTTGTTGCAATTTTGTAAACCGTCAGAGAGTTTACGACAGAAATTGCCAGAAGGAGTTGAATGCCAAGTTTTCTGTACCGTTTGATTCCTTTTCTAATCGTGGTGGCATAAGAAACCATTTGGTCCGAATAATCTGTACCACACTTTCCTTCGTTATATTCAACAACAGCTAGTGGTTTTAATATTGCAGATGTCTGTTGGCTTGGAGAGACAGCACGAACGCTACGATTTTTTTTCTGCTCGGTACCACGATGGGAGCGTGTTTTGTCGATAAAATTCTCACATCCCGTGTATCTCTCCATTTGAGTACGACAATCCCGTTATCNATCTTCTTTGGATATCATCTCCCGTTTACTTAGTTTGCGACGAAGAATATCTTTTGGGAGGAATTTTCGTTATTCCTAAGTGTTCCCGCTACATGTGTCTCGCGGTTTAGTCATAATATCGCTAATTCATAACTCGTGTAAAAATGATCAACGTATGCTGTAGACATACATCGTGTGCCAATGCTGTTTCTCTAACACCGTCAGCTGATCTACCAGAATAAATTTTCATTCCCCATGTATATCCCGTGCTTGAGCGTAATTTGAATAGTTTGATCGCGTATTTGTGTGCTGTATTTGCTATATATCGTTCGAAGATGAGTCTTCCGCGCCATGGAATCAACGTTTCATCAATAACAACGCGTTCTCGAGGCGTGAATACTTTTTCATGCTTCCTTTCCAGTTTGTCGAAAATTTTGGACGACTCGCGTTACTAAAATATCGATGGGAGTACCAATCAGAGAACGCTTGGTACAGCGGCACGCGTGGCCCGAAGGAGATTTCATTGAAAACACGCGTGGCAGTCAACGCGTTAAACAGATTTTTACCTCCTTCGACGACGAACAAATAAATCGGAATATCGTAAAAGCAAGTAGTTACAATCGATAGTGTACGAAAGCCGTAAGGAGCAACGATTTGTCGATCGATTGGCGAGAAAATACGAACGGATCGATGATAGAGAGAAGGAAAAAAAATGGTCGGTAAATTTCGACGGAGATTCGTGGTTTGTCGAGCACAGCGGAAAATTGAGGCCGAGTATTATTTTTCTATCGTGGCTATACGTATATCGGTGTGGTGACGCAATCGGCTATGTATAATGGCTATAACATTCCGCGGAATTCCATTATGTTAACGCAACCACGTTCCAATTCTCCGGGCATGCCTGCTCGTATCGTAATACGCTAGTGTATCGCGACTGTTCCGCGATACCGGCGCGAAGCCTCTCCGATTAAAATGCCTAATTGATGCGGGTTCACCTAATAGGAGATGCGTGCGTTTGCAACAAGAGCGCGCGGCCTGCGTGAAAATCCGTCCAAGGGTCGTTCACGACCGACCATGGAAAATTACACGCGATAAAACCAACACCTGCTTACCTTTTCCTCCGGTGTCTCGTACGTACGAACGATCTCTCTGGTTGTGTATGGGCGAGCGCGCGCGTGTCCGCGCTTGCCTTGCCAACCAACGATGTATATAACATGGTGAAAAATACTCCCTGGCGAGAAGCGCGCCACTCAAGGATGGATTATTAAAGATTTAGTCGCCGCAAAGGATCGTTCTCGGCGTTGCAGCTGGATTTCCTTCGGATTAAGAGCTTTAATGAAACGAAATTTAAATATAAATTGTCTTTTAACTCTGGCCGATCGGTTGGAAATTCGCCGGCGGCAGTGTGCGCGTACCGCACCGCGATACGAGGCAATCCGATCTTTGGTTGGAATTTCGCTAGGCGATCGTCCGACCCGAGTTATCGCTTACCGCGGCAAGAAGCACGGAACGCGTGGCAACGGACGGCAGAAACGCGTACACGACGTCGAACGTGAAAAGCAGCAAACTACGATCACGCGGTCGGTGAAGGCTGAAAAGTCGGGCTGGAAAAAATTTAATCTTTGCTCGCGTTATCCTTTTTGGCAATAACCGCTTCGCCCCTCCTCTTTCTCTTCGCGTCGTCCGTTGTACGCAGTTCGTAAGAGCGAGTTGGACCGATCGCTGTCGCGTCGAGAGACGGAGAGACGCACGGACGGATAGGCGAAGAGAACGGCGGAAAGAGAGGACGAGGGAGAAGATGGGTGGGGAAAAAAAGTGGCAGAACGGTAAATCGTGAATCGTGAATCGTGTAGTAACCGGGCAAGCGCCATTCATCCTGATACGCAACGGATGCGACTACATATTTCCTTCGTTCCGTTTAAATTAGTGTTTTTGCCGTACGGTCTTGATTGTGTTTTCGCGGGCGTGCGGCGCGCGCTGCGACAACGTCCGCGTCTACCTTCGCAGCGGACACCGTCTACGCGCGTACACGTATACGCACGCGTATCGATTCCGCGTTGATGAACGCGTAACGGCCTAGCTAAGCGATATATCAGGAGCGTCATTTCGACGGGCAGAGAGTGGCGCGCGATACGAGCCGCGGCAAAATTGAAAAGTTTGATGTATTAAAATGCGACCCCTTCTTCGAAACGTGGAGAAAAAAAGCCGCACCATCCCCGACGCGCGTTCACCGTCTGCGCTCTCGCCTACTCGATTACGCCGCCCGTCAAAAAGTGATCGAGAGTTTTCGTCTATCGCCGCTTTCATCTTAAGTCGCCCCTTTCGCTGTCCGTCCAATTCCAAACTCGACGCGCGTCCTGTCGCATAACCGTCCGTAAAATCGAACACGCGTCGTACGAAACGGCCGTTCGCGTACTTTGGTTCGCCTTTTCCCGATACCCGCGCTCGTCTCACGCCAACTTCTCCGCGATACGGAAATTCCACGATGGTCCTGTCCTCGCTAGGTTCTGGCGATGGCGGTTGGCAGGGCAAAGCGGCAACGATGAACCTGAAGAAATTGGTAGGTACCTGTGCGTGACCAACGGTTATAATTTCGTCGTGCGATCTCGACGAAAGGAAGAAAGGGACTGGAACAGACTGGAAACTCGGACGAGTCGAAACAGACAGAGTCGAAGCGTGGTAGCCGACTCGACTCGTTGTCGGTTCTGTGTTACGTAGCATCCATCCGCACACACTGTTTTATAATAAGGGACGGCATAATGCTATGTGTTTGAAATATTTCAAAAATTGCCTTCCTAGGAAACTCTCGGTATAATGGCAATACTTGGAACGTAATCTCAGGCTAGCCGAACCGCATACACTTAACTTTGCCTCT
This sequence comes from Bombus pyrosoma, assembly GCF_014825855.1. Classification (NCBI taxonomy): domain Eukaryota; kingdom Metazoa; phylum Arthropoda; class Insecta; order Hymenoptera; family Apidae; genus Bombus; species Bombus pyrosoma. The sequence continues at coordinate 5,029,933 of NC_057776.1, forward strand.
TCGTCCTTTCCCGTTGCTATTTCTTCCCGTCGTTGCTGCCTTCTCGCTTAGCTTCGTTGCTCGGTCAATCGGTTTTCCCTCTCGTTTCGTTCCCCTACGTTTCGCCAAATCGACGACGTCGTCCGAAACCGTCGAGTTTCTGCCGAATTTTCGAAACGTTCGTCGGCAGCGCGTCTTCGACAGGAGGAAAATAATTGGCGACGTTTTTGACAAATATTGTCTTGGCAACTAAGTGATTGCGGATTTTGTCATTAGGCGCGAGACTGCAATCGCAGGGGACCTGTTCGATTCACCGAATTAACTTGATTTACTTGCTGAAAAATGGGCCCTTTGATAGGACAATTAAAGCGAGATTAAGCGAGAGGCAAAGTACGGACGTAAAGCAACGTCGAAACGCGTAATCGCCAGCGATGTGCGGAAAACCGAGGTGAAAGATTCAGCCGCGACGCCTGTCCGTGGCTGCCAACCGCAAACTGGAAATTCTCGTAAGGAGTTTCGCGTAACAAGGTGGAACGTTGAACACGGCGCAAGAACGAACGGTTTATCGGGACACAAAAATGGTCGGAAGAACCGCGCGATTAATTTTTTACCGCGCCGCGTACAGACGTTTTCCCGTCGTCCTACTCTAAACGTGGCGCGACTTTGCAGCGACGCGCGACCACCAAATCGCGACGTCTGACGATTCGAACGATTGCCGATTCCGAGGCGAGAGCAATTCGTCGGAAAACGGAAAGGGGAGCAGCTTTGCGGTTGTTAGCCAGCGGCGATAAGCGTCGCAGGAAAGGGTGAGCAAGTAGACCGGGCCCGAATGGGCGGTGGGGCCGAAAGGGAGGGTAGAAACGAACGTTTCCATTTTGAAAATGCGACGCAGGATGGATCTGGTGGCGCTATGTACGGCAGGCGACAGCTCCGACGAAGCCGCGGTAAATCAGAAATTATCTTGCGTCGCGTCCGAGTTGCGCGCTGCCTTTTCCCATCGAAACGCGCATAAATATACGGAGCGGCGAGCGACGAGGAAACACTGGAAACAGAGGAGAACCAGTGCGAGAAAGAGAGAGAGAGGGAAAGGGATGGCGGCGTCCCGCGCATCGTGCATCGTGCATCGTGGTTCACCGTGCATCGCGCGTCGGGCATCAGCGACGTACGCTGCGATGTATACCGCGCACCGTGCACCGTGCACCGCCCTATGTCCCGTACGATATTCGTATCGTCCACTATACATCGTACGCGATACACGATACACGACACACGACGCACGATGCACGGTGCACGATACACGATACACGACACACGATACAGCCGCAACGCGGTCCGACCGAAGCAGCGTCGACTGCGACGGAGGCGCGCGTCCCTAGCCGACGCGTGTGCGTGTGTGTTGAGCGGCATGCGCGCGCGAATCTCCGCTCCGGCCCGCAGATATATTAATACGTAGACTGTACGTCGCGGTACGCGTGACTTGATGGACGGATGACCGGACCATTCCGCAGATTGCTTCGCTCCCGATTCCGACCGGAAGCAGATTTATAACCTCTCGTCGTTATCTGCCGCGCAACGCCACTCGGGCCCGGACATTCTGGCTCCTCCGCTTCCGCTCGATCATCGATCGATCGTGTCTCGTCTTTGCGAGACTCTTTTTTCCTTGCATTTTTTACTCGCCGGCCCGTGGCAAACGTTTTTCGATGCTTTTGTAGCGGCACTTGATACCGACTAGGGTCGAACGACGGTAGCGCAGTGGTTAACGCCTTAGATTACGAAACGTTCGGGACCCGGGTTCAAATCCCCGGCGATCGTAGTCCGCGATTTTTCTTTCCACGGCATCTAATTAAGAAAAAAATCAGCAGTACCTCCCAGCGCTATCTACATCAACAGTAGTAGCACCGTCGCCACAATTACTACAACTAACACTACTGCACCTCGCTTTTAAGTTTTACTCGGCGGCGAGTCAAAAGGAGGGAAACGGCGGGCAAGACGGGCGCGCGGATACGCAGAGGGGAAACTGGTGGCGTCTCGCGAAAGAACGGAAACGGTGGTGGACGAGGGCGAGAGAAAGAAGAGAGAGAGAGAGAGAGAGAGAGTGGGTCTTTCGATTTGAATCGAATCGTGGAAATCCAGCCTCCCTCGTTTCGGCCGGTACACATCCCTGAAACGCGACGCGGGCGTCGCGATAAATTAGATTTAATGACTGTCGCAAAAAAGCGCGATATGAAAGTCGAACGCGCGGGACGAACCGATAGAATTAAATTCTAGGATATTCGATTACATTCCCTCTCCCCCCCTCCCTCTGTCTCTCTCTCTCTCTCTCTCTCCTCGCCTGTTTCTGTTCGTCCTGCTCTCTTCGCGTCCCGTTCGTCCTATCCTCCTCTCTAGCCAATAAAACGATCGCTGTTCGTTGCTGCACATCCGAGTTTTCAGCGGCGTCGACGTGCAACCGAAAAAAACCCTCGATCGCGTATAATAGGCACGCGCGACCTATAGAAATAAGACACGCGGCGATGACGCCCGTTTAATTCTGACACGAAAGCCGAGCGACGTTTCGTCGAGTTTTCCTCCCTCTTCTGCCGGCGTCGCGCATCCTACCGCTTGTTTTACGCTTCAATGCCTCGAACGTTGAATCGCCGAGCAGCGTTTAAATCCGCTCCCTCGAAACTCGCTACGCTTACGCGTCGATTCCACCACCGGTGTACTCGGATTGCCGCAGCCTACGTACGCCCTTTCTCTTCTTTTCTTTCCTTTCCCTTTGTCGTTCCGTCTTTTTGTTTCTTCTATTTTCACCTGCTGTTGTCTTTATTTTCTTCGTTCGTCCTTTCGAATCTAACAGAACCAACGACAAGCTGGAAAATTCGGCTAAACATCGACTTATCCCGCTTGCCAATGTACGTTTATACGAAGCAACAGCAGCGACGTTCGATCGTGCTTTTGCTCTTGCGAATCGATCAAAGGAGTTTGGAGAAACGCGCGTGAATCTCTTACGCGCGTATATTTGTACATATTACATAGGAGCTGGCTGAGTCACGCGCTCAAATTTGTTTGTCGGAACGGCGTGGCGAGTCGGTTAATGCCGAGCGTTACACTAATAGGAGGTAGAATATAATCTCATTTACGTCGATGACTCACGTCGCGATACTTGCAGCGAATATGATTCATTCGATCCGATTTGTACGATCGCCGCTCCCTCGTTGCTCCAACGCAACTCCGGTTCCATGCGAAAGATATTTAGGCAGATTGGCTGTACCGGTCGTTCACCGATTTTCTCAAATAACCGTGAATTTCCTTCAAAGGACGATCCGAAAGAGATTAACGCTAGAATTACCGATAGTCAACACGAAGTTATTTCTTCCAAAAGCAGTCAAAATGACTGGTCTTTGAAAGATACGTAATAATAGAATATTTTTATATTTATTGATTTATTTCTTTCTTACGGAAGCAATTCCATTGTTACGTAGCACATTTTTGGTATTTTTGATCCAGCTGGGACCATCATACCTAAACGAGGGTTGACACGTTTATAAAATTGTAGAACCAGTCGTTTTGATTGCTGTGGTATTTCCAGCGTTAGCATCTAGCGATCTAGCGATCGATCGGGAATTTTCCTGACAACTGATATCGTCGTATCGAATGATACGCAGAAAAAATTGTAAAAACGTGTGGCAAGTTGTACGAAACGAGGAAACTGGTTAATTGGGGTTCGATAAACAGATTGCAGGACCCTTTTACACTTCGACTGGTATTGGTGTAAGTAGCCTTGATACAAAATTATTTTCAGTTTCAACACATAAAAAACAAAATAAAATTTATCATATTATTCTCTTAGTTATCGTTGCGAAAGTCATTACATGTTTGCGGAAAAGAAACACAACATAAAGTGGGAATTTTAAAATGAAATTGAATTAGAATGAATTTTAAAATAAAACCGGTCAATTTGACCGGTGTGGTGGTTCTAGTGTTGGCATCCTGATGACTGATATCGTCATATCGAATGATGCGCAACAAAAATTGTAAAAACGTGTGGCAAGTTGTACAAAACTGGTTAATTGGGGTTCGATAAACAGATTGCAGGACCCTCTTTCACTTCGACAAATACCAGTCATTTGGTATTCATTAACTAAATTTATGAATAAAATTCATTATATTACTCTTTTGGTTACCGTTGCCAAGGTCATTACATCGTTGCGGAAAAAGATATAACATAAAGTAGGAATTTTAAAATAAAATAGTAAAACCGGGCAATTTGACTGGTGTGGTAGTTCTATTGTTAAGCGGATACTCGTCGGTACGGGCGATCGATTTTCGAAAGTCGAGCGAATATAACGAAGGACATCGGGATGGTTAGAAGGAAGCGTTTAACAGCGAAGGAAGTTTCTTCGCGGAAGCTAGATTAGTCGAGTTGCAAGAAAATAGCGGGTCGAGATAAAAGCGAATCGGTCCCGAGAAACCCATTGTCTCGCACCTCGTTTCGTATTCCTATCCGGCCGTTGAAAATTCCATGTTGCATTGTACCGTTGAGATTGCGTCTCGAAGGAGAAAACCGCGCGTCGATCGTCGACATCCGACGAGCAGTCGGCCGACCCTTTCGAGTCTTCGCACCTGTCGCTCTGCTTTTCGACGATCGAAATTTCGCGCCGTCTTGCAGGACGAAAGCGCGGAACCGGTGCAGCGTAAACGAAACCACGTAATGCTCCGTGTCTGTCGCGTATATCGGCTAGAATTGTAGAGATGGCGGCCCATTGTCTGGACTACAAATTAATCCGGCGATCGATACGTAGCAACGTCTTGGCCGGGTACACGCGGTGTGCTGACTCGCGGAAACAAAGTCGATAGAATGGCCGTGCAGTGCTGTGCTATGGTATGCGGCGTGACGTGATACGAGGCGCTATGTTGCGCGATACAACGTGCTGCGGAATCGGTTGGCCGCGAGCAAACCTACGCTCGATCGAAGACGAAAGTCGATAGGGCCGCTTCAGCGAACGTGTCCCGTCAACCACTTTCGTCGTCGTTTCTTGCGCGCTCCTCCTCGTTCCGTGTACCTTCGACGTCGATGGAAACGCGATACGTCAAGGTCGAACTCGAAATTCTCTGGAGACGCGATCGGACCGACGCGCGTCGACCTCGTCCTATCCTTCCCCCGCCAACTGACTTTCCACGAGAGCCGGTAACGCGTTAGAATATTCAGCTAGAAAATAAAAAAAAAACGGTTCCCGGACTATGGAGGGTATTGCATTAACCAAGATTGCTGACGATAAAATGAAAATAATGCGGAATGACGTGCGCGCTGGCGAGGGAGGATGAGAGCGGGCCGAGCCGAGGCTGAACGAGGGGGTGAAAAACGGATAAAGATAAAGTACGAGGCAAAGTAGGTTCGTGAGAGTGTGCCGGCTAGAGAGCCAGGATCATCGGGGTAAGAAAGAGATGGAAGAAAGCAGGGTAAGAAGGGGTGAAGGAAGTAGGCGCGCGAAGAGTCGGCGGTGAGGGAGGGACGACCCGACTGCCACGCTGTTAGCTATGTAGCAGCGTAGTGGTAGAAGTGCAGTAGCTGGGGCGCGAGAAAGAGACGATGTTGGAGGATGAGACGTTGGGTGAGAAACGAGAGCGCGAGGATAGCAGCGGGGCTAGACGAGGCGACTGCAAGGAAGCCGCGAGTGCGAGAGCGAGAGACGATGAAAGGGTCGGAGTAGCAGAAAGGCGTCAGAAGATGCTGATAATTGCGTGAAAACTTGTTCCGTGCGAACAAACGTTTCTGGAAACGCGTGTTCGATCGCCGCGAGTAAAGTCGTCGTCGCTTTATCCATCACGATTTTCAAAACGCGTTTCGATTTGGCGGCAAAGGTCGTTTCTCCTCGACGGAATACTCGAAGCGACGAGCCGCAGCGATCATCCGTCCGTTACGTTCACGCGAGACCTCGAACGAAAAGGAAAGGAACACGTAGGTGGTTGATAGTTGATAGCTGGCGAAGGTGAGAGCAGATAACGTCGTCGACGCTGATCGTAGACAGGAGCTGAGAAAAGTAGACGAAGAGAGAGAGCGAGAAGAAGCGAAAGAGACACGGGGGTGGCGGATGAGGCTGCGGCGATGACGATGCAGCAGGAGGTTAATGTATTCGGTCGTGGAGCATAAAGCGGTGCTGTGCGGCGTTTACCACGTAGCGCGTAAAACGTGCAAGTACACGTGTAAAACCCACGTACGTACACGGTTGACACGGTCGCGTGGCACGCGAGCTTCTTACCAACGGCAGGTAAAGTACTCGCGAGTCTCTGCCGAGAGAAGTTTCATCTTGCGGATCAATCTCTTCGCCGCGTTCCCACTGCCGGACGAAACTGTGCTGGCGGCACAGGAAATTTTTAATATCGCGGATGCGCGACTCACGACCGGACGATTAACGAGATTTGGCGTTGGAACGCGCGGCATGAGCAGTGGCAATGGTAATTTAGAAGTTTAATATCGGTGGCATGATTTCTCACCGGCTGATCGATAATCATCGGCTGCGCATCTTTTGTTTCGCGCGGACGGTGACAGCAGCCTGGAGGTACGCGGTCCAGTCCCTCGTTGGTTGGCAAATCGTCCGCGCGCTAGGGAACCGAACGGAATGGTTTCGAGCGGCGAACGAACGCCCACGCGAATTCGGTCCACGAACGGCGCACCGCCGGCTGCACGACGGGTGGCCAATCGGTGAAAAAAACCGGGACTAAAAACAGAGGGCCTCGTACACAGGGGTGGTTCCATAATCCTGCGCCCTGCGACGCGGAGGTGGGGTAAATGCGCGGGTGCGACAGCGCGAATTCCTGCCGCCCCACTCTCGATGCACCTGCACGTGCATCGCATCGACTGCACACACGACTCATTCATCGTCTCCTCCTCCTCCTGTTCCTCCTGCTCCTCCTTCTCCTCCGCCACTCCACCCCATTTTATTCCATCCCATTCCTCCGCCAATCCCTCCCCCTCTCGCTCCTTCCGCCCCCCGTCCCTGCCCTCTTCTGCCCTGCCCTGCCCTGCGCTACCCGTCCCTCCTCCCCCCTCCGAATGCTTTCCACGGCTCGCCTTACGCCGTTTCGCCTTCTTCTAATCTTTCTTCTTCTTCTTCTTCTTCTTCTTTTTCTTCTTCTTTACCTTCTTGTCCTCTTTCTTATTCTCGCGCTCCTCTCTACGATATTCTCTCGCAACGTCGTTCCGCCGATCCGATTATACGTAGACGACCGGTGACCGCTGTAGCTCCCAGAGTATCACGTTTTGCTATTTGATCCCGTTACATGGGATTCGCCAAATGTTTAACGTTCGTCGATCTGTTTCCTCGGGTTCGATCGATCGGCCGATTTTTCAGCCTGGTCCAACGTTTCCTTTTAAACGGTGTCGGCATTTGCTTACTTCACGAAACCAGCGGAAGAAAGGGAAAAGGCCGAGTGTAATCGAATTGGAAATCTTTGCTGGTCGTTTTGGAAGCAGCGTGGGAAGCAGCGGCGATACAGGTGCAGCTTTAACCAAGAAAAAGAAGAATCGAGTTAGGAAAGTTTGATTCCGTTAATTTGTAACAGTAGTGGCCATGGATCGTCGATTGCTCGACGACGCACGAGTTGCAGGGAAATCCGAAATTCCTAGCACGAACGGCCGATCCTCGCTGCATTAACGTTTCATCGCGCTCGGTACATACGCCAGGGTGGCACATCGATCGTTACAAAGTTCGGACTCGAGCGTCGAAGAGACGCGCTCTTACGCCAGAAAGAGAAAGCGTAGAAGAAGAAGAGGAAGAAGAAGAAGAAGAAGAAGAAGAAGAAGAAGAAGAAGGAAACGGAGAACGTGGAAAAGAGATATGACGCGTCCGTGATAGAAGCACACCGACACCGTGTTAGACAGAGACGGTCCGGCGAATCGTCGCGTCGAGACGTACAGTGAAAGAACGAGAGAGAATGGGAGCGGTGAGTGGCACGGACCGGCTGGAGTGTAGAACAGGGGAGGACCGACGGCGACGCTGACGGAGACGGTGAAGACGAAACGAAGACGAAAGATGGCGAAGCAAAGAGCGAGAAAGTTGGAAGAAGGTGTGCGAGGGATGGGCAAAGGGAAAGAACGGCAACGAGCAAAAAGAGAAGGCAATGAAAGACACAGAGAGAAAGAAAGACGCGTAGAGTGGGACGAGAGGAGAGTAAGTTGACTTTGCATTATTTAAACGGCGTCCTAGCACGGTAACACGTGTTCTTTTGAAGTCTCGCCCCCTTCAAATATTCAGACTGACGTCACCGCCGTCATATTCTTCGCTCGTGGAAACCCAGCAAAGCATATACGCTTGGAATACGCGCGTTCCTTCCATCGCCTTCTCTAGTTTGTCTCGCATCTCTTCCTTCTCCTTTTCACCACCTCCTTCCTTTTCTCTCTCTCTCTCTCTCTCTTTCTCTTTATTTCTCTCTCTTTTTTCACTCGATCGCGCGCCTTCCGATCGTCCAGCTCGTCGTCGCTTTTGCCCTTCCGTCAGAGTCCTGAAAAGAGTCCGTGTTTCTCGCGATCCCATAGCGAAATATGGGTTTCCTCTGTGTACGACTTTTTGGTTTCTGTTTGGCGTTCGAAAGCTCGGAAAGCGATGCTTGTCGGAAGAATCGCGAACAAATGCCACTCGACTGTTTGCTCGTCGCCGGACCACCGGTTGCCGTTTCTCGGACTTGCCGACGCATTCCGGAAAAACTGAACGCGCCTTGGAAATAAATATTATTACCAGGCACGAACGATAAAAACGATATTGTTTCGCAGACCGAATTATCGCGCACCGGCGAAAGCGTTTTACGCGCGCTTTTATGCTCCGTTATTTTTTTCCTTCGGCCGAACGATCGTTCCGAGAATCGTTGACCGCTATGAAAATCGCTGCCTTCGTTCCGACAGTTTTTATTCGCGAAGCGTCCGAATCTTCGTCATCGTGTTTTCTCGCTTGCCGCTCCGAATTTTCCACCATAAAGCGCATTGAAATTCCTATGGAAATGTACGCGAAACGAAAGTCGAGTGGTGGTGCGGTCGTTGACATCGGCGCAACTTGACGCAAGGTCCTGCCCTTGAAACTGCGGTCGATTTCGAACGTTACGTCCGTTAGGACGCGCGGCGCTAGATTCACGCGACAGGGTTATCGCGCTCCGTTAACGAGCTCGTAATCGCCGTTCTTCCATCGTTTCGTCGATCATCGCTTCCGTCTTCTCCTCTTCCCCTCGTCTCCGCCATATCGAACAGTCGAACGTTTGCTTCTACCGCCGAAAGAGACAGTGACATTGCCGAGGGGATTACGGCGCGCGACTTAAGGAAACTTGGATCTTTTATTATTTCCGATCTTACGAACCAGCAGCAAGTTAACCTAACGAACACTCGCTGTAGTTAAATTGAAAAATGAAAGCGTTTCTCTGCCGCGCTGTTCCGCGGAACAATAATAATCGGATGATTTCATGGCGCATTTCAGCACATGTTTGGCTAAGTATAGACTACGAGTGAAAAAACTTTTTTTAAAACAGCTTCTCGCTGATCGTTTCGTCTAAAGGATAGTTTGGTCGATCGTGAAACCGATAGCAGATAGGATAGCTGGTTGGCACTTTCGTTTTATCGTATTTGATTAGAGCGTGGAAAGTGCGTAACGTTGGTGCGTAAACCGATCGAAAGAAAGGAACTGCCGAACCTCGCAGCTTCAACTTACGTCATGTCCGTACGAAACACGCTGTTTATTATATAACACTGGAGAGCGTTCAACGAACCGCTGAATAGACCATTCAACGTGTTTCTAAGGGACCGTTAAGTTATTCCGCGGATATAATTGACGCCGAAGTCCGCGTGGGACTCTGGCTGCGCACGCTCTCGTAACAAACTGCTTGCAAAACATTTCGTTCAGCGTTTACACGCGTCCTCCGTCCTTGTCGCCTCGGTTTTCTTCCTCCTTCCTTTTCTGTCGCGCGACCATCCCTCGCTCTCTTTCTCGGCGTCGTTTCTTATTCCCTTCCGAGTTTGCCGGCGCGGGGCAAACGGACTGAAGCGGCGGCTGAAGAAAAGGTAGAGGGCAAAGCGGAAGGGAAAGGAGCGCAGGAGAAAGGAAGACGAAAGAGAGCGCGCGCGCTTGCAGATGCGACGGTGGAAACTCGGCAAAGAGCGGAGAGTTGAACTAAAAAGAGGCAACTGGGCGATGCTAGAGCGTAATTGAAACTTTGTTTCGCTCGCGACAATGCCGGAAATTGTTCCTACCAGCGATTCGACGAGGGCTCTCCCGTCTTGTTCTCGGATCGCTTACCGTCCGGCCGACCGTTTAAATCGGAGAAGAGCAAGTAACTCACGCCCCCGCGATTCCTACCTCTTTCTTTCTTTTTCTCCCTCCCTCTTTGTTTTCCTTTTTCCACTTTTTACGCTTACCACCTGCGATTTCAAACGATTCTCGCCTTGCCGCGAGCTCTCATCGTCTCTCGATACTCCACCACCAACAGTTTTTCTCTCTTTTCCTACGTTCCTTCTTGCTCTTCTTTTTCCGTCTCTTCCTCATTCTTCTATATCTTCCGTTTTTCATAATAACGCACGGTTCGGATATCCTGCAGCGGCGCGAACCCAACCGAATACATTCGACTTCTCCCTCGGGAGGTTTCCTTTCGATGGTTCGAGACTGGGAGACTGATTCCCTCGCGCCACGTGGCTTACGCACGATCGGCAAACAAGGGCTTGTTCCGTTTAGTCGTGGCAGATATGATATATGGGAAAGGCGCGAAGGCAACGTGGTGGGCCGCGTCGAGACGGGGTTGCAGCCACGGCTACGTTACAAAGGGTCGGGTGTTATCGGCGACGCGCGGCCACTCTCACCATTACGCGCGCCAACTTGTACAAACGCAACGACGTGTCATCTCGAGGGAGGGAAAGAGGCGAGCGAGCGAGCGAGCGAACGAGGCGGAGAAAGAAAGAAGAAAGGCAAAGTGGCGCTCTCGAGAAGCGCCTGTCTGCCGTAAAGAATGCAGGCAGCTCCTCGTTTGCTTAGCTCGCTAGAAACGGCCGGGACTGCGCTTTCAGGAAGAACAGCAAGCAGTGCGAGGCCGCTACCACCGCGTCAACGAATCGGCGCAGCCGGCCGAAAAACGCTCGGTTCCGGCAAAAACGCGGGCCATCTACCGTCTCCTTAGTCTCGTTTCATCTTGCCTTAACACGTTGATCGACGCGTCACCCATATCTGTGTGACGGGTATGCTTCCGTGAGGGCACGTAACCCAAATATGGGTGACGCTATTCTCGTTCGTGTTCATTAAATATAGGATATACAACGTAAAAACATTAAAAACACATTTTACCATACGTTTTATTAATTTATATTCTGGATGAAATATTACATCATGCTATGCCGCATGGTATTCGTTGAAACGTTCCAAACACATTTCGGATGATTTTGGACACTTCCAACAATATGTTTCGGTCTTCTTTACGTTTTTTCTCGCTTCTTTGCGTGCGACAGTTCGTCTCTTCTTCTCGGTAACATAGGGTGCGCATACTTCTTATAGGCTTGTCCTGCTGATTCTTACGAACCTCCAAATGGTGCGACACCTTGTTCGTTTCCTTCCGATGGTTGTCGGGCGCAGTATTTTCTGACGACACATCGGACCATTCGGAAACGAGAATTTCCCGAAATTTTCTTACCTGTATTTTTTTGCTTGTGGCTGTTTGGTACACAATATGAGCATTTACTATAGTGTTGTTCCTAAGAGGAAATGTAGTGCTAATTTCCCATACCACTTTATGTTTCTCCGTATCGTAGTGGCATATGAGACCATCTGGTCACTTCTGTCGATACCGTTTTTTCCATTATCCTATACTACTCTCCCCTCACCTTCAAATATATTTTCACGATGTCTACTGAACATTTTGAGGATGAAAAAATCACTGACGCGCGTCTCACAAGAAGTATGCTTCTCGTCTAAACGAAAGATCTGAGATCCCTCGGAATACGGATCGGATTTGGCCCCCGCAGGAAACTTAGCCGAATTACGCTGCGCGATCAACGTGTTAAATGCCTCGCCTGACAACACTTTCGTGCCATCTTCTCGCGTTATTTTCATCGTAACGATGCCACTTAATTGCAGTTTCGCCGCGCCGCGGAAACAAAGGGTTTCGCGTAGAGGGGCAGGCGAAACTCGACCGGAGGTCGATATCGTTCGACTTTTCGCTTCGCGTTACGGACTCTCGAGAACGCGAATCCAGGGAGTTCGCCGACATCGATCGAACGAGGGTTGCCGTTATACGTGTGCGCGTATGTAAGCACCGAACACGGTGCTGTCCACAATCAAGACGTTTCCAACGACGCGACCACTCGCTCTCCTTCCACTATTGTCGTTATTATTATTATTATTTGCGTAAATCTTTTGATAGGGAAACGAGAGGAAAGAAATAAAAAGATACACAGCGATATACATAAAAGTTAAAGTATACGTTCCATGGAGCGTCTCTCAGAAGAATTGGCCAGATGAATAGACGTCACGGTGAATGGGCAATTCGATTTAACGCGGTTAAAACACTGTGACTGCCACGCCGAAATCGCATGTTTCGCTCACGGTGTTTTAACGCAAGATCTGTTCTTCCATGAAAATCTTTAATCCTTCAAAGCGTCTTCTGTTTATCGGTTATATTGAAAATGCAGTAATTGTCAATTTCCATTCAATTTTTTCAAACGCTCACCAATGACCAACGTGGCAGTCGAAGTGTTAAACGACAGCGACAGGTGGTGGGCGTGTGGAAAAGAGCAGCTTCTCAGCGATGTAGGAAAAACGTAAAGGGGGAACGAACAATCGAACGATCGGCTGTTTTTCCTACGAACATGATGTCCACGATTCTTCCGTCACTCAATGCCAGAAGATTGAGATTATTCAGCGCTACACGTCATAGAACCAGCACTGTGTTCGTCCGTGAATTTGGTTGACGTACGAATTACGATACGCAGAGCAGATCAGTACATTCGTATTATGAAACAGCCTAATCGCTGGATGATGGAACGCTGCAATCGTAAGAGCGTGGTATCAGCGGAGAATTTAGGAACAAAAAGAACTGAAGCGTCAAGAGATTACGCTGTGTCGTAAATGACAAGTTTGAACTGCATGTTGACACTTGGACATTCTTTTCGCTGTTTAACGTGGACAACGATGTTCCATTTATACGTAGCACGATCGAAAAGTGAATTATCTTTGTCGAGCATTTTGGATCTTAATAGCCGAAATAATAATGCTATAGGAACGACAAAATTTTCGCTTAGAATTTATATTAGAATAATTCCATGTTCATTTGACAAACGATTTCAAAGATATTCATCGATACACACTTGAACGCGTCTCAGCACTTTCTTCCATAGCCGACTATTAACCGACTGAACAGTTTACGTTCATTTGTTTTCGAGACGCCGCGCACACACATTCACATCCACACACTGATATTCACGTACAAGTATCACTACAACGCATCTAACCTAATCCAGCACATAAAATTCTACGTATCTGAATAATGTTTCTTTAAATCTGTACAAAACGATGCCAAATTAATTGGATACACCGTTGCGGATACCATCAGAGATTTTCGGATCATCTGCATACGATAAAAGTCTAGTATGGTTATTTTCGAATGGGGCGAGGACGGAGGAGGGAAAAGCAAGAAGGATGGACAGGGAAAGTAACCTTTAACACGGGATACGTGTCGGGTCGGCTGTCCGCGGATAAATATGTATAAACGCGAGACGAACGACAGCGTAAATACGCGTATGCGCCACGACTTTCATTATTCATTACGCTCACGTACCGTTCTATTTTAACATACTCGGTGATGCGTAACTCTCGACGATTTTACGATCCGCCGGTGTCTTCTTTGCAGTCTCGTTTACGAGCGATCCGTTCGATCGAATGGAACGTGATCGGTGCGATGAGAATTTAAGTTTGGCGACTCGCCGCCTCCGCTAACAACGTGCGCGATATTCTCGCTCGAAGTTACTCGTTGCATCGGCATCGGACACTCGGTACGTGAACTTTTGATCGAGCGTCCAGACATTTATTTGCTTCTGAAAAATATATATGATTAGAAGAAATTGAATTTGAACGTCGGACAGGAATTTCGTATTGGCCGGGTTCGATGAAACCTGGCGTATCAAAATATCAATTATCCGTCCTTTTCGTTTTCAAAACATACTCGTTAACGGTAATGAAATACCGCCGCATACGTCGTTAATCGCGTATTTCTTCTGGGATTTTGTTCGTCCGATCAACCGGCCTGTCCCTTTATACGTCTATGACGTAAATTACCGCGATCTAATAACGATGAAAAACTGGTGACAGATGACGGGGGCTGGGCGGACCGAGATGCCACGGGGCGGAACAGGGCGGGACGTTGGACTTTTGCTTTACGCTGTATCGATTTCACGCAGCTTTTAAATATTCCATTTTGTCGTTAACCCTGGTCGCGGCCTTGCGTCTTCGCCGCCACGTTCTCGACGTACGTTGCGATCGTTCCGCGCGTTTCATCGATCTGCCTCGTATCGACAAATATTCATCGGACGCGTTGGCGCGCGCGTCTTCCATTTCCAAGCACGTGCTTTGTAAAAGGTAAAAAGCGCGTTTAGTTAGGCGACCAAGACCACTCGAACGTATAACAACTGCGCGTGAATTACTTGATCGAAGGATTCCGGTGACTGGTCGGTGGAACGAACGGATCGCGAGTCTACCGACCTCGGGACAGCTCCGCCGACGCTCTCCATCCGCCTCTCGCCTCTTGGTACGCGCAACTTTTCAAACGATGCTAACGACAGTCTCGTTATTTATATCGGACCTCGTTAGACTATGGTCGGAAAAGCTGACAGGATGCAAGTTGCCTGGCGTCGTCTGCTTCCTTTTCATCATCGTCTTCGTGATGGTCGTCGGGCGAAACAGCCGTACGCACAGTTTTCTGCTGTTAACCGCCTCTCCGTTCCATTTGTACAAGAGCGCGGATTTTATGTCTTCGTCCGAGAGCCAGCGTATTGTAGTACGCTCTCGAACGAATCCGCACTCGAATTACAAGGTGGGGAATAAATTATGACGCTGCGCTGCGCGTTTAATGGACTAAATGGAACGAGTTACGAGTAATGCGAGAAATCGTCCACTCGTTGCTCCTCGACTCGCCGAGTGCAGAAGGACGCGAGAAACGAATCGATCCGCACACGAATCTAACCCGAGTCCCTTTCTTTCTGTCGCGTTTCAGCCGTGTGCCGGCACGTGGCCGACCGGGCCAAGCATTTTCCTCCGCCGTTTCCACGGCCATTCATCCGCCTTTTCCTCGTCTCCTGGACGCGGTCGCGGTCGCAAGACGCGCGATACAGGCGAATCGCTGCTGGTGTCAGTGTTGCGCGACTGTGGCATGCCGCGTATCCGACCAACGTAACGGCAGCGTGATTACGACTTATTAAATGGGTTAAAGTTGCAAATGCGATAACGATAGTAATTAGAATCGTACGCAGTAGTCGACGTAGCATCTGTGGTCCTCGCTGTCCACCCTGATTCTCGCTGACCCCGTTGCCATCCTCGGCTATCACCGTTATTAGAAAGGAAAAGAGCGCCAGGCAGTTGCACGAATGCCGCAAGAGCGAGAGCAAAGAGCGCGCGTTCTTTTCTCAACGTGTGTGTGTACGCGCGCGCGAGCTAGAGGAGAGATAGGGGGGGGCGGGTGGCGGGAGGAGGAGAAGCGATAATGAAATTCATTACCGTAGCGAGGCGAGGGTCGGCGTCGTCTGTGCCGTCGTCGCAGGCGATGTCGTCGCTGTCGTTATTATTATCGTAATACGCATATAATGCCGCATAATGCGAGTCGTCGTGACACAACGTGGGTCGTCTAACATTGCTGTTGCACGAACTCGCAGCTCCGCGCACGATTATAAATCCTATTAGGATCCTACGGTCTGTACAGATCATAGCCTACATGCGTCTAGCGCGCCACGTGTTTCGCAGCCGGCTTCTTCGTCCGTCGTTCGAACGGAAGAAACGAAATGGAGAACCGTCGATTGCGAAATAAAACGGCGCCGACGATCAGCCTCAAGAAATACAAAATATTAGGTTGTCCGAAAAGTTTCATTGTATACGGACGCAATAAACGCACAATGTTTTTCCTTTTATATCAGTTTATTGAATTATTCAGGAACATAACAGTAGAAACAGAACGAAATGGATCACAACTCATTCGATAAGACAATATAAAAGAGGAATTCTTGTTCATCTGTTGTCACCTTACGAAACGAAAGACACCTTTCGAACAACCTAATATAATTGGCTTGGCAACTAAGTGATTGCGGGTTTTGTCATTAGGTTGTATTGGCAGAATCCGGAATCACTTAGTCGCCAAACCCAACGTATTGTATCAGGTTGTCCGAGAAGTGTCTTTCTTTCGCAAGCGTGTTTCTTGTGAAATGTCGCGTTGTTTGTCTCGACAGAGCAAAAGAAACTTTTCGGACAATCTAATGCGAAAGTCTGACGAGTACGCACCACGTGAATCGTCTGGACCGAGAGAAGAAGCAGAACGAGACGGGGCGAAACGCGAACGCGAGGCTAGAAAGAGAGTAGCGGAGCAGTAGGGTGGCGAAACAGCGATTAAGGTGGATGGAAAACGCGAAAGCTCGCATTATGTAATTTAAATGCGTTCAATTTCGCGTAATTAATAAAAATTGAGTTTTACGCGCACGAGTACACCTATCGATTTTTCTGCTTTACGTAATCGTCGATTGTACTTGATCGAGTGCGATACTCGAGGATAATAAAAACGCCGCGTATCGGTTCAGGGCCGTACGAAGTTAATATCTGCAGGATGGCCCCATCACGGCAACTTATGATTCTCTAATTGAACCGCTCCATTCAGCCGCCGCATGCAGAATAGAGCTCACATCCTAGACTATGCCGTCGCTATTCTAATGGCAAATTGCATCAATATTATATGCAGATTTCACCGTGCTGCTTTATACGTAGATAAGTACGTACAGCTAGCTGTTTCTCTCGTTCCCTAGTTCGTCCAGCGTCTGCTAGATCGATCCTTCGTCACCATCTGCGGTTGCTCTTTTCTTCTTGCCAATCGTTGTAGTCATCGATATATAGTCCAATCGATCGGACGGTATATCGGCGATTCGACAAATTTGCTGCGCCGGTTCGTCCTTTGGGACCTCGAGGAACGTGGCGAGTTCGTAGCCTCGAAGGAGTTTCAAAGGATTTTTCGAAGGTGGAGTTGTTGGACGATGCGTAGAAGAACCATCGGAGCTGAGCTTACAGCGAGAAGTAGGTTCGATAGGAGTACGCAAGTACAAGGATACAAGTCGGTTTGGCGAAGGAAGGAAGGAAGGAAGGAAGGTGATGAAGGTTGGACGATGGTGTGACGCTTATACGTCGAGATACTTCCTACCATCGCGAATAATATAACCTAGATTCGCGGCAATAAGTCACATCCTACCGCGCACGCACGGCTGGAACACGCGCGGCTCGTCAGCTACGCACACACAGAGGCAAGCTGGCATATAAAGTAGAAATAATAAGGCGAAGAGTAAATTCGACCCACTTAACGTTACTTAGCGCTTACGCTGAATACGTTATGTTTTGCACAATATCGCATTCTCGAGTCACTGTGCGGCTCGTCTTCGTAACCGTTGCGTAATTTCCCAGTTTTCTCGTTTTCTCGATACTCCACACGACTGAGCAGTGTTGGCCGTGGTCGTAGTAGCCCTAGTCATAGGCATCGCCGCGTTGGTCATCGACGCGGCGCGGCTCATTCGATCAAGCGGGTTGTTGAATCGACGATAGAAGAAGGAAAGAAAAGGAGAATTAGCGAGCGTTGAGTGGATCCGACCAAGTGCGCGCGATGTATAAAAAAAATGTTATCGACCATCGACGTTTATTTATTCAGTAGCCGCACACTGCCTATAGCCGGGCATCAAGGTAGAATTGAATGGAGAAGGAACAGAGGTGGAAGCGTATCGCGAGCGAAACTCGTGAAACGACACGAGCGCGTCCGAGAGGTATCCCTTCTCGTTCCCTCTAAAATTAGAGGTACAATGCCGCGTGTAATTTATCCGGTGCTGAAAGAAGCGCGTCATTCTGGTTATAAAAGAGACAATAAAGAGTATTAAAAGCGGAGAGGCAACAATGCGGATTGCGAAGGCTGCAATAATACGGTAACCTTCGTAACTGTAGTGTACGCGCGGTCCGCCCGTAAAACTTTCGACATAATGCGCGTGTTATTCGTAACAGTATCAATTTTATTGCGCCAGATGTAGGATTCGCTGTGGTGGCCGTAGAGAAATGCAGGTAAAACAAGGAATTATTTATTGTCTGGAACGCGGACGAGATAAGAGAACGCGTTCGAATTCGTCGAAATAAAAATATTCTTAAGAAAGAAGCGACGCGCCGATGCGACGAAAGATTATTCTCGATACGACAGGGCTATTGCTCGCCGATAGTTTAGAAAACATTTGCAATTCGAAAAATAGAAATACCAGAAGATACAGTGCGCTTTTTTCTTTCCGTCGATCGTTTCGCGCCTTTCGTTTCCGACGATTTCTCATCGCCGCCCCCTCCGCCCCCGTCACCACCTTTGCTCTCACGAACGCTCCGTAAATTCCGCGAAGCAACGGCGTGTCCCGTCCCATTTCGTTCCGTTCTCTGGTCTCCGCTTTGCGCGCACTCTGCGCTTCGCTTCTCTGCTTCCCTCTCCTCTGCACTTGGCCGGTGGCCGCGACGGCCGCGGCCGCGGCCGCGTCCCGCGTTATATAATAAATTATTTCATAAATTAAGAGCTATTAACGCGTAATTATCCTTCGCGTGTGCGTGTTTTTCCATGACTGCGGTTATAGACCGCGTTACGCGGAATATGCACGCCACGGTAAAACGAATAATATGCCGGCGCGGCGTGGCGCGGCGTGGCGCGCTCACTTAGGGGTGCATGCGAGCCCCGACAAGCCCCGGAACATCCGTCAACGTTATTCATCCTGAACAGATAAATTCGGCTTTATCGCGACCTAGCGCAACGATATTTTTTCCCAACCGTCCTCGTTTCCATCGCACCTCGCGAACTCGCTGCTGGCTACTCTCTTTCTCTATCTCTCTCTCTCTCTCTCTCTCTCTTTCTCTCTTTTTCTCTGTATCTGTATCTTGGAGCGAACCAATTTCAAGAGTGTATCGCCGATTTCTCAGTCGTATCTGGCCTGCGCGTAAAAACAATAGAAGAGGCTGTACGATAGACGATTAAAACGAAGAGGAAAAAAAAAATGCTAACCGTACGATAACGTAGAGTGTAAGTGCGCGATAACGATGGAAATGTGTTTACACAATGGCACAGTTCGCTGACGACGTTGCTTGTCCCGTGCCAGCATTTTGTATATTTTGTACGAATAGAAGCCGATAATATTCGTCGCTGTTGTAGCGTTTTTTGTTCTTTCTTTTTGCTCCCCCTTTTTTTATTTTACCTCGCGTGGCCAGGAAAAATAACGGCAATGGAACCAGTCAGCTTACTCGTTATTACGATTATTATTGTTGTTTAAATAATCGGAGCGATTGCGCAATTGGTGCGAGTCAGAGCGATTTACGTTGCCGAGGAATTGTATTGTCTGTTTGTCGGAGTCAGTGGTCACGCGCCGCTCTCTCCTTCTTTTGCTTGTTAATTTATTTGAAATACCGGGACGAAGCAGGCCGATGCGTGTCGCGCCGCTCATCGTCGCGCCGCCTTCCACTCGCCCAGCGGAAATCACTGATTCCACTAGAGCCGTTTACCGGTCGTGTGCCGGTCGCGCGTACCGCAAGACGACGACTCGCAATCGGCTGCAGGCATCGACAGCAGCCTGTCCGACTAGCGAAAGCCGCGCCAGCGTGTGATATGTATTTAGATGTCGTCTGCCGACCGAACTTGCCTCGCGCGATTTCCCCGGCCGACTTTGTTATTTTAATTTTCCCTCTGTTTACCGTTTTCCCTTCGTGTATTTACCCGCGATGCGAGCGCCGCGATGACTGCGGTCGCATCATTTTGTAAATATTGTTTCGCGCGCTAAAACGCGCATGTCGCTCTGCCATTCTCCGCGTGTCACACTCCCACCAGCCTCTCGCCTCTGCCGCCTTCCTCGCTGCTCGCACTTTTTCCCAATGAAAATCGCTCGAGAGCCGAATGATCGGGCGAGGATGATGGTGGTCGCCGCTGCCACCCATCGACCATCAGCGACCAGTACACTCGCCTGCGCTCGTTCCATCATTATTAAATCGCGCAGCGAGCCGTGCCGCGGATACATACGCCGAATAAATTAACAATGCCGGACAAGATGCATCGCGTTTTTGTCAAAAATAATACGACGTCTCTGCATGCGACCAGCGAGATCTATCCGTCTGTCCTATTCTTATCGGACGGATGTTAGCTGTTTCCTTTGCTCTCGCCTGTCTATTTGCAAATTCGCGACGAAAATGTGGAACCACGTGGATGATCCAAACGCCGCGATTCATAGTCGTTCGAGCGGAAACGAGACTAAGATAGTGAGAATACTATTTTCCGGCAAATAGTCGAAATAGACAGATGTCGGTCTCGCATCTGTTGATCTATCAGGTTGCCGAGACGTTTCTTTCGTGTTATAAGGAAATAACAGACGCATAATGTTTTTTGTTTTATGTTAGTTTATTGAATTATACAGGAACATAATAATAGAAATAGGACGAAATGGATCATACTTAATTCGATAAAATAATATAAAACAAAAATTGTAGTTCTATTATCACCTTATGAAGCAAATGAAATTTTTTGGACAACCTAATGTAAGTAGATTGGCAACTAAGTGATTGCGGATTTTTCCATTACCACATAATGACAAACCAACCCAACCCAATATATTAGGTTGTCCGGAAAGTGCCTTTCGTGTTTTTTACAACAGTGCAGCTTCGTACAAACGTTAAAGCAAGTCTCTGAAATGTCGCGTTGTTTATCTCAACAGAACAACAAAATGGATCGAACGTAATTCGGGAAAATAATAGTGCGTCTATTATTTGCTCATAAAACGAAAGAAACTTTTCGGACAACCTAATATTATACGCTATCAGTTGAATGTCCGACAGATTTCACGAACGATATTTATTAAGATTATGATAATTATTCTGCGGCCAATTTGCGATCGTTCTATTAACCTCATCGATAACAACGATAAACAAATATTCCGAGTATTCTAACTGCAGATATGGCGTGTACCATCTCAGCCCGAGTCATTGCCACCTAATGACAAAATCGTCAATCAGTTAGTTGCCAACCAATAGATCGTATACGAGAGCAAGTCAGCGATACATTCGCGTCGATCCGACTGTCCTTTCGTTTTCCTACGACGCAACGCGTTGCGAATTGTCGCTGCCGTGCGTTACCGCGCAACACCACATTTCGATATAGCGAGATTGCTCGGAATAAAATCGGCCGAGCCTCGGTAATTACGCGTTCCAGTCATTCGGAAACCTGAGAATCCAAAGGCCCGCTAATGCGTGCAATGTAATGGGAGGTGTACAGCGACTCGATGCTACTCGATGCTTCCATTTAAGATATGGCCGAGCGTGAATCATTGCTCGATATCGCAGCTACGGTACAAAGGTGTTACGATCGCGACAGACAACTTTCTCGAGCATCGCGTTGATATTTTTCTATTGAGTTGGCAACTAAGTGATTGCGGATTTTTCCATTACCATCTAATGACAAAGCCCGCGATCACTTAGTTGCCAACCCAATAACTCGACGATTACCCGTAACGTTTCACGTACAGAGAAACCGCGCGAATAAAATTTTCGTCGGAGATAGGCGTCGTCGATTAAAATCAGCGAGAAAATCAAGCGTTGTCGACGAGCCGGCAAAAGACCGGAGCGATCAGTTCGACTAATCCGGTTCAACGAACGAAAAATGTTCCGGGTTCCCTGGCGACGATACGATAAAAGCGCGGTCGATTCTTTATCGCTGGAATCGAGAACGCTAGCGAGATACGGTTGTTCGAAGTCGGGTAACTCGCGATACGTTGTTTGGGCGTGCACGGCGGAAAGCGCACGTACGCGCGCGCTATGCCACGTGTAATTCATTGTAATTAGCTTGCTGGCATAACGGTCATTTAATGGAGAGAAATTCAGCTTCGCTCGGTATCCGTCTTTCCCCGAGACGTCATCGCCGACCTCTTTAACGTAGATTTTTCCCATTCCAAGCTGAGGCGTGTTGTATGCGTCGTATGGGCCGCCACGGGTCTTCACCTCGAGCTCGCTTCACCAGTATAATTAGCCCTTTCCCTCTCGACAATACGGTCATTGTGTCACGATTTTTTTGATAAAGCGCACACGGATGGTGGAGTAGTCGAAGCGCGTCGGTAGCCCGCGCCGTTTCGCCTGCCACGCACTCGATGCTCATTACGGGACGAGCAGCTCGTGCGCAGCTCGCGAGATCAAAGCGAGATCAAAGCGAGATCGTTCGTAAAGATTAGCGCGCGTACACCAAGTGTATTTCTAGAAAAAAGGATCAGATTCGCTGCTGAGATCCCAATGACCTTGGACGATGACGATGTACTTTGGCCGAGCCGAAGGAGGAAACGTACTCACCAGAAGCGAGATCGCGACGAACCGAATTCGAACCGAACGACGAAGGGAAGATTCGTCGTGGCCAAACGGCGGCAGTTTGGTGGAGATCGAAGGATCGATTCGTCGTGAATCGCTGCGTGGCGGACCGCGATGGCCAGAAAAGAGAGCGCACTCGCGTTCGAGTCCATCCGGCTCTCTCGCTTTTCTTCTCGCACGCTGCTCTCTCCTACGCCCCCTTTCTCTCCCTTTCTCAATGAGTTTGCTCTCCCCGTGTTACGTAGGCGCACGCGAATAAGCCAACTCGGAACGTGGAAACTCTTCTCCGTAGCCGAAGCGACGCTACTCAACTTCGCTCGTGTAACGTTTCGCTCACAAACCGTAGACCGATGCTGCCGAGCTACTCGATAACGTCGCGTCGATGTGAAATTCCGATGGCCTGCGTGGCGTCGGACGGTACCGCGAAGTCGTAAAATCAAAACCGGCGATTTTCTTCTCTTCGAACGCGAGGGTCAGCGGTCGATCCAAATTTATCCGGCGTCGACGTCTGCCACGCGGTCGGCGTACGAGCCGCTAACGAAATACGAGTCGATCGTTCGAGTAATTTAGCCGGCGCTAAGAAATTCGTCCTTTAAATCGATCGGCGGAAATGCTCGAAATCGGAAGCGAAATGCTCGTTGCTGGTCGTCGACGTGGTTCGTCCGGGCTTTGGAGTAAATTGGAAGACGCGCGTCGGTCGAAACGTAGCCGCGTCGAAGCGTGGAAACGCGCGCGGCACACAAGAGAAGTCGGCGGTGCCATAGAAAGGGAAAGAAGTCTGTACAAAGAAGACGCGGCGAGATAGAAGCGGTCGGCGGGTGGAGCGGTGTGGCGCGGTGAGACGAAGCGCGGCAAGGCGCGGCCGTGACGAGCGCGGTCGAGCGGAGGAGCGGAGGAGCGGAGGAGCGGGCGAACGACGGGCATACACAGGGAGAACGAGGCGCGTTCATTATGATTCGTGTATTTATATAAGGTCTAAAAATATACGCGCGCTGTGCCGCCGGGCCCCACCCGGTATTTCATCTGAGAATAATATTTTAATGTACATACGTCCCCTCTTTCTCCGTCTTTCGCCCCGTCCTTTACCCCGCTCCCCTACTCCCCTACCCTTGGCCTGCGTCTCTGTCTCTCGCGCTTACTCTTTGCCCGTTGCGCCCCCCTCGGCACCAACTTACACATCATCCCGCCACCGCTGCCACACGCGTTCTTCCTTTCGTTCTCTCTTATTCCTATTTCTTTCGCCACTGCTGCTTGTTCTGTCTAGGACCGTCTCTGTTGCACGATAATCCTACTGCCCTTACCGGCTGTCTACACGCCTCGCTCTTCATCCTTCTCCCTCGTCGTTCCTCTTCCTCTCGCTATTCCAACTTCCTAGCTTTCGCGACCCTTCGTTTCCCTCTTCGTCTCCTCGCTGCTCTTCTCCGTCTCGCTTCCTCTGCTTCTCGTCACGGATGCTCCTCGTCCCTGTACGCGTCGCTTTGTGCTCCGCGCGTTTTTTTGATGTTTCTCCGCGAGCGCGCGTTCGTCGTCGGAATTGTGCACCTACGAGTTTCCGGGCGGCCAGGCAGGCGCGCGCGTCTGCATTCACGCGAGTGTGCGTGCCGCACGAATTCCCTCGTTGCGCGCACACAGCCAGCTTTCCGACTTATCCTGCCTGCCGGCTTACCGACAAGGACCTCGTTTTGCCGCCGATTCGGCCGAATCACCGACTTCCTCGAGCTACCGTGGCCACGACACCGGCATATCCACGCTCTTTAAATCGCCGTTCGTCCATTCGTTCGCATCCGAAACGATAAATAAGAGATATTGTATGAAAGAAAAATCATTGGACGCGTACCAATCCGACGCATTTGTCAAGCCGATTCTCCCAAAGGGCCGCGGTCGTTTAAACTCGTAAAACGAGGAAATCTGGAAACGCTGGCTAATATTTTTCATTCCGCTCGATCGATCTATTTTTCAGCGTCGTTGCCGTGCGTGCGTGTCGGCCAGCGGCCCGCAAATTGCGTTTCGGAATTTTTCCCGCCGCGAGTCTCCGCGAAGCTCGAGAAGAGCGACGGTTATGCCTGAAATCTAACGGATGCCCGTGGCAAATTTCGATGTAATCGAAATGGCGCGCACAGAAAATAATATATACACGAAGAAAGAGGCGGGGGCCGAAGCAGTGACGCGCTACCGTGCTTCGTGGAAACAAGATCCATCGTATTTCAATTGTAAAGATCCGCTGCCAGCCGTAAGTTTTTCTCGGGCCAATATCCGCGAAAGCATCGAGGTTCTGGCACCTACGTCTCGGCCGTGCCGTTCGCTTCTCTCCGCTATATTTATTCTTTCACGTCGGCCTTCCACGGCCGGATCTAGCGAACGATCGCGCGTATCTTCTGCAAGGATCGTGGCCCTCGCAAATTTACATTCTATCGGAATCGGCAAGTAGCTGGGTAACGCGGAAAGCGGCGAAACGATAGCTCGTGAACGAATCGATCGATTTCAAAGACAACGGCCGCCTTTGGTCGTTTCGATCGGCGTTTACAACGTTCGCAGTTTTTCGCGTTCTCGCGCCACTTTCACGAACCACGATCTCGCTGCCAGCCGAACCTCGATCGACGAAAGCAAAACGCGAGGAATCGTCTGGCTGAAAAAAAAAAGATCGATCGTTTCCGCGCCATTCTCTCGACTATCGGTGGTACTCGGGGAAAGAAATTAGCGCGAAGGAACAGCGGCGATTGATTGGTGGAGGATACGAAATACTCGGGACACGAAGGCAGCGGATTCGTTACGGCGTGTGTGCGTTACTTGCGGCCACGGTACGTGGGTGCACGCGTGTGCGTCGAAGCTCGGGTTACGAATGTACCGGTGCACGGTACACGCGGCGTAATATATTGCCTGGTACGAACGGTAATCTATAGGGTTTTAATAAATCTTATTCTTCGTATGAAATACGATAATAATAATTTATAACGTAAACTATAAGCTCACTGTAAACCGCATGGCTGCGATCTCTCTCTCCTGGCCCCTTGTCGACCTCTCGCAGCCTCCTCGCCAACCCCCCTTCCCTCCATCTCTTTCACTCGTTCGACGCGCGTCGAGCTTTCGCGTTTCTTTCGGCGTTTCTGTTTCTCTTGTGTGTGTGTGTGTGTGTGGGGGGGGGGGCTGGCGTGTACCGCACCGCACCGCGTCGCTAACCTATGAAACGCGTAGCCCTGCGACTACCTACGCTACACGGCTCGGTTCGGTCTCTTTCACCCTCCTTCTCGTCGCTCCTTGCTCCGTCTCAGTCCCTTTTCTCTCTGGCGATCGCGAGCGCACTGTTACGTACGCTACATCGTGTATACGAGCGTACGTCTTTAAATAAACTTTTATTTATACGACCAGTCGCCGAGATGAATTTGCGCGATTCCTATCGTACACGGCCGGATATGCACGATGGATTCGAATCGCTTTCGTTCCCACCAAATGTATTCTCCGAAGTCATTGACCGTCGAATGAACGCTCCTCGGAATACGCTGTGTGGCTCTCTGATCGGGGAATTGGCGAAAAATAAACAAGCGGGGAAAAACGAGCCCGGAACGCGCTCTCGCGCACCGCGTTCTTCGCCACGCTTTCCATACGCGACGTCTCGCGACCAACGATCGCGTGAAAATCTCGCCACGGAGAAGAGAAAACGAGGGAAAAATAGTGGAGTTTTTAGTCGCGTCGCCTTCCTCCGACCATCCGTCGTCCGTGCATACGTACGTTCTACGTGATATACGCGAATGTGCGATTAAGAAAAAGGAAAAAGAGGAGAGAAGAAGGAACAGGCAGAAGGAAAAGCGAAAGATAGATAGAGACAGAGATAGAGAGAGAGAGCGGCGGTGTCCGATCGGACACGCGGATCCGCGAACGGTGCGCGTTCGCTTTCTGGATTTAGCACAGAGAGCCGCATACGGCATGCAGATTATACATAATATATTATTCGCGCGTATAATATGTAGAAGTGGAGAAGCAAAGAAATGTGTGGTACGTGTGGAGCGCATATGTGCTCGCACGCAGCAACTGGCACGGCCGCCTAGCAGTGTACGCGCTCGTACACGCGTACGCACGCAGGCACACGCACACACGTAGCCACACAAAGGCGAGTAGTCATAAATTTCAATAAAACACTCGGTGTGCGTAGAGAGCGCGGCAGAGGAGAGACGGTGGGTGGGGCGGTCGGAGAGGCAGAGTTGGAGAGAGAACGGCCGGGGAAGGAGAGAGAGTACGTTCGACACGACTCATATACGTTCATTACGAATGCATACGAGCACGTTAGATTGTACGTTAGTGCCTTGTAATAAAATATTGTAATGGTGGCCTACTTCTGCACCATACTGTAGTCGCCGTATAATATCTCCCGCGGCATTCTTACTACGGCGTTATTTATTCTATGCTGTGCACAATGGCGGCACCGTCGGCAGCGACGGCGGTGGCGGCGGCCGCCGCAGTCTTCGTCCTCGTCTACGAGGTGCTCTCGCGGTGCGTTGCACTCGTCGCTTCTTTTCTCTTCCATTCTTTTACATCTTTCGCTTTTCCATTTATCCTGTCGCGAATTGACGAATGAAAGGGGAAAGAAAGAAAAATATACGAAATGTTTCTTCCGTCATGAACCAAAGACAAACGCTGTCACAGGCTGATAACGACTTTGGGATTGGTCAGGATTTATAGGCCGTTGCCGCGATGCGACCAGGTTTTAGGGCTGACAGATTTTTCACGGATGATAACGATCGCCGATACGCATCGCCATTTCAACGTTTATCCGACCGCGTTGAAATTCCCAGTGCGTAGCTTCCAAGATTTTCAAACTCGCGATGCAACGGCTGAACCGATCGGAACGAGGAAAAAGTGTAGAATAGCGGCGGAATCGACGTTCGCGGGGTTGTTTCTCGAGTCGCGGCTAAACGATCAGGAACGAACGACGCGTTGAAAACGAACGGAACGCGTTTTCATTTCCATTCCCCGTTTTCTCGGCTTTGCTTTCCTTTCCATTTCGCTATCCGCCGCTGCTCCTCCTTTCCCGACGTGTAGTCGATGCAAGCGAAACGACCTTATCGCGAACTCAGTCAAACATGAAAAAACCTGCGTTTCATACGTTAAAATGGTAATTTGCCACGATTTTGTTCGATCGACATTGCGTGCTCGCCGATGTCGATCGGCCCAAGCATCCGCGTTAACGCGATCATTTTCCACTACTATTCCCGTCTCGAATTACTTGACACGCGGAAAGCAGCGCGGTTTTCGTGCTTTCATCTCCGCGACAATTTTCTCTCGTTCACATCGACTGTACGCTTCGATCGTCGCCGATTTTCAGCGTTGTCACGCGCGTACAAGCGTTTCTACCGATCGTGCGTTTCCACCCATCAAACGAATTCTTCTTCCCTTCTTATTCGTTTGCATCACTCTCTTCTTCTCAATTCGCAGTCGGCCGAGTTCGACGAGGTCCAGCAGGTTGCGCGTCGTACTTCGTGGAAACCGATTCGGTCGTTGGACGAACGAATCGCGATGAAACCTTTTAAACGAAATAATGGATCTCCTCCCTCGAGGAGAAAGGGAGTGTGTGTTGAGAGAAAGTTCGCGAGTCTTAACACTGGAACTACCGATAGTTAACACGAAGCTATTTCTACCAAAACCCAGTCAAAATGACTGGTCTTTAAAAAATACGTAATAATAGAATATTTGTCGGATTTATTCATCTATTACTTTCTTACGGGAGCAATTCCATTGTTACGTAGCACATTTTTGGTATTTTTAATCCAGCTGGTGGGACCATCATCCCTAAACGAGGGTTGACACGTTTATAAAATTGTAGAACCAGTCGTTTTGTCTGCTGTGGTATTTCTAGCGTTAGCATCTAGCGATCTAGCGATCGATCGGGAATTTTCCTGATAACTGATATCGTCGTATCGAACGATACGCAGTAAAAGTTGTAAAAACGTGTGGCAAGTTGCACGAAACGAGGAAACTGGTTAATTGGGGTTCGATAAACAGATCGCAGGATTCTTTTACACTTTGACAAATACCAGTCATTTCGACTCGATACAAAGTTATTTCCAGTTTGAATACATAAAAAGCAAAATAAAATTCATCGTATTATTCTTTCAGTTATCGTTGCGAAAGTCATTACATCATTGCGGAAAAAGATATAACATAAAGTAGGAATTTTAAAATAAAATAGTAAAACCGGGCAATTTGACTGGTGTGGTAGTTCTAGTGTTAAACGAATATTAAAAGACAGGTTTTCCGTGAAAAATAATCGTGGTAAATATGATTTTGGATAAACGTGATACAAATTCGATGCATCGGCGATTAGAAACGATGGAGAAGAAGCGAAGGCCAGGGCGCCTACTTTCGCGACACCGCGTACAGCGTAGACTGTAGAGGATCGACTGTAGGTGTTCGAAGCTCGCGCGGCATTGCGAATATTTTATTTGTATATCATTATGTGTACATACATCGGCCTCGTCCCCGTCTTCTCTTTGCAATCGCGTCTTTTCCTCCTCGCCCTTTCGTTCCTTTCTCGTTACAGGTTCGCCGTGCACCCTCCTACCTTTCGCGTATTTATTTCTCTTGCGTCTCGACGGATCGCGCGATCCTATCGCGAATTCCGGATTCGAAAGAACGTGTGGCACACGGAGATTCCGCCCGTGCGATTTTTCAGAGCGGAACGGTGAAATCGAGTGCGCTTGCCTTAGCCGTGGCAGTGGAGCGCACAGAGCATCTACGATTGTCGAGCGCGTGGTTGCAACGTACGGAATCGCGCGTTACGCTAGTCAGTGGTTGCGAACGATGAGCGCGGCATCGATAGCGGCATCGATAGCGGCATCGATAGCGGCATCGATAGCGGCATCCTGGCGTTACGCGATAATATCTAGAAAAATATTTCATTCGCCCGAGGGACCGATATTCAACGAAGGTATTACGAAAACGTTGATTTACCGCGACACAAACGAAAACGTTTCCCAACGTAACGGACAACGCGCGGCGTTCGCTCCACCGCCCATTGAGAGGCAGCAGCGGGGGGATTAATCGGAATTCCTTTCCTCTTACTCGGTGATTCCGGAGCGAAGGTAGCAGCGCGCGTGCTGGACCTCGAGCACGACGCTCTCCGTCGTGGAAGCGGACCGTGGTTTACGCAAGTAGTAAACAGAGGAGAGAGTGGAGAGGCGGATTCGCAGCGTCGCATCTGATCCGGCGTGTTAAGCCAGTGGAAAAGGGTCGAGCGGCGAAATTCGTCGGACGGGTGGTCGTTATGGTAAAGCGAGGCGCGATGATGCTTGTTGCGCTTGCAGAGGTGTCGGTTTGATCGCGTGGCTTCGTTTACCGACTTTTTATTAACGCGCATTACGTACGGGCCATTTTCAAATTCTGCGTAAACAGAAATTCTCATTGGCATTAAAATGCAAATTTTCCGCGAATTACTCGATCAATTATAAAGTGCGGAAAAAGAAGGGGGCGCGCGCGCGCGCGCGTTTCCGCGCATTCATGAAATAAAAGATCCGTTATGAAATGTATAAAAATTTTAATGAAAATCAATATCGCTTTCAACGCGGCGGCACTGGCCAGAAACGCATAAAAACACGCGATCCGTGCGTAATGCGTTAACGGACGGTGAAGCCTGGCTTAATCCACTGGGACGGAATTTATTTTACTTTAATATGTAAAATACATAAAACGCGACAATTTTCGTTTCCGGTTGTTTTGCGTCGCACACGCGCTCTACCGTCCCTCCGCGCGGCCGCATGATTTTTATACTTCAAGTATTTACGACCGACTTGCCTCTCTCTTTCTCGCCAGGCAAATTATTTACGACCTCGTCCCTGAGTGGACGCTCGTAATTGGCCCTAAAATCCTTTGGCAGCTGCCTTCTTTCAAACGGTAGACGGTTTCCACGCTCGTAACTCATCTTTCCGCTACACGCGTCTTCTCCATCGTGTAAGATATTTTCGGTACGCCCGGCCCTTTGTTTATTATAAAGTCGCGCACCGTTCCGATTTCCTACGATCGCTTACCCGTCCACGGCAAGCTGTTCCCCGTTTCGTCCAAAATTTCCATCGGACTTGACCTGGCCTGCCTCACCTTCCAGCCATATTTATCGTATCTCGTTCTCGTTTCGAAACGGGGACAGGATTCGGAGGTGTTTCCGGGCCGAGTCCGACACGCCGAAACATCGCCGCTCTTCCACACAGATCAGAACGCGTCGACAGAAACGGAATAAACGCGAACGCCAGCCAAGCGAACGCGGCGGCCGAGGGTTTGCAAGGAGAGGAAATCGGCGAACGCAGGAAACGGCGGTGTGCGAGCGCCAGGGTACGAACAAACGGACGAACGTGGAAGGAAGGAAGGAAGGAAAGAAGAGAGGAGGAGAAGAAAGAAAGGACAGATGGAAGAGGCGAGCCGCGAAACATCGTGAAAGAAATTCGCGGCGAAAAGCGTACGCGCTGCCACGCTTTAGCAGTAATTTCGTATTAAGGCCGGCGTGACGTGTGCCTCGTCGGAAAGGCCGGGGGAGTATTTGCGAGGGCAATGCACTCTGGAATGCACGAGTCGACCAGCCGGCGGTACGACGTAATATTATATATTTTATCGCTTTATTTGTTCTAACTTCTCCTCGTAGCCCCACCTCGGCCTCTCTCGCACCGTGTCCTTCTCGCGTTGCGACGAACCGCTTCGATCGTACCGAGTTTCTTTCATCTGCCCCCGCTCTGCTACTCTGCCTTCGTCTTCTCCATTCTTTCCTCTCCTTTGCTCTTCTCCATTCTCTTGTCTTTGCCGTTCCTCTCCTCGCCTCTTCCGTGTCCGCTTCGGCTCATCGCGTAGCTCGACGTACGTAGCTCGACGTACGTAGCTCGACGTAGCATCACTAACATACGCCGCGCCGCGTTCATTCGTCAGTCTGGTTAGAGACGACGATCTGTTTTCTATTGAATTCGCGAAAGAATCGCGTATTGGCGACGATTTCGACACCAGGCAAGGTATCATCGTCAACTTGTTATTGACCGGACGGTACGCGATAACGCGCGATATTTTTATAGACCCACGGGGTTACGTGCAATAATAAATATCGTGACGCGAGATTAAATAATAAATCTCGGCGCGAGATAGCGCGCGCGTTACCGTCCGACGACTACGTACTGTGTACGGGGTCTCTCGATTTCTCGATACGCGTTCGAGGCTCTGTCCGTCTCTTTCGCTGCCGTGCATCCAAGTTTCGCTAGGAAATTTCACGCTTCGAGAAACACGCCTAGGTCACTGTCGATCGTTTCTCGTTTCGCCGAAACCCAATCGCTTAGCGTTATCGCGTTCGCACGCTACGCTCGCGCCCAACTCGGAACTCACACGTCCAACGACCGTTCGTTGTCCGCGTGTCTCGTCCAGCGGCCACGGAGCCTGTGTCCGAGTGTCGAAAGAAAAGAAGGATGGTTTTCGCTGGAACGAGGATTTTGATGGATCGCGATCGGAAAAGTTGTGGAGGCAGGGGCGCGGCAGCCAACGAGACTGTCATTATGCTTTTTAATGTCTGTTTCGCGAACGATCGAACCGACTAGCAATTTTTTCGGCAACGTCCGGCTCAACGGCGACTGGAAAATGACACGTTCGGGGGAAATTGGAAACAACGGTTTGGCAAGCCGAAAAATCGTGCCGGATGGTGAAGGCACGTACGTGGTCGCACACACGCGTTCCTAGCCTCACCTGGGGTGAGGGCGAATGCTAAAAAGCCGGACCTGAATAAATAAACAGTTTTTAATTGCGGCCCGCTGCTGCCGGGTAAAAACAATAATTATTGGCTTGCCGTAGCAACGTATCCGCGTGTTACGTCCCCGGATGCGATGCGACTCGACGTTCGCTCTGCCGACCCCTTCTACAAGCGTCCGAGGAGAGCTCGCGAGAATCGCAAGCCGGACATTCCGCGAGTTCCCCGCGTCGCCGGCTAATTATCCTCCAACCCGAAAACGCTTGCCAAGGAACTCGAAACTCGGCATCGTTTACCGAAACCCGCACCTACTCTCCCGCTATTCGTCCCGATTCTTTCGTGTCTCGGTAAACTTCCACTCTCGATGTCGATAAACGGGCCGCTGGCTACAACCTTGCGTTTACCAAAAAGAAACTTCTTGGTTGGAAAGGCGAGCCGCCGTCGCCCGTCCACGTCGATTCGGCCGGGCCATTCCGCGAAAGGAAAACCGTTTCGCGAATAATAACAGCGACGTTACATTGCGGATAATTAGGATCCGTCGGATACTGGAGAAGGTAACGGCACGAACCGACTGGTTGGAGAACTTTGGCCGAGGATTAAGCAATTTCCATGAAACGACGAGTTATTTCCAGACCTACTACCACCTTCTTTCTCCACCTTCCCTCGTCTGCCGTACCTTTTTTTGCTTTTTTCTTTTTTTTTTTTTTTTTTTTTTTGTTCTCGGTTGCACCGGTCCTCTACTTTATTTTTCTTTCTCGCGGCTACGAATCTGGCGAAGAAAGCGTACGAAATCCATACGACACACCTGCATAGTCGAGCTGGTCGGCGATGCCAGTTCGTAACGCGCGCACGTTTATATTTCCCTCTCGCGTCTCGTTTATATTTCTGTTGGTGCTGGTTCTCGCGAGAGACAACTCGTTCCAAGAACAAGAAAGTAAACGATTTATCTATCTCCGGTAGCTTTTTTCCCTGCTTCCTGCAGGGCTTTTCTTCTTTCTTCGGGTCGGCCGCAGCCAACAACTCGCTGGTTCCCGCGGTATTTCGTACAACGGCCTCCTCTCCTAGCGGGCTCCGTAATAACCGGCGCCGAGTACAGACGAGCGCAGCTATAAATATCGTATAGTAAACACGAGAACAGATAAGGGAGAGCGTGAAAACTTCGGGTATAATAAAATACAGATAAGTCCGCGAACAAATAGTCCTGACCGTAGAATTTTACGGGGCAGAGCCGGGGGAGGAAGAGTGAGAGAGGGAGAAGGAGGGAATGAAAAAGAGGAATGCGGGACCGTGGCAGTAGGGTAGGAGAAGGCCGACGGGGCGGTTCGAGCGAAGGCCGAGCACAGCCGGAAAGGGGAATAATCGTGAAAATTACTTACGGACCAACTTCTTTTATGCATGCGGAAGAAGAAGAAAGCTTCGGTGGAGGGGGAGGGGAGAAGATCGCGCGATATTCTTTCCCCTGCCGACTTTTAATTATTTCTCAACTCGGTCGTCGAGACTGCCTTTGCTCCCGATTCTCTCTTTCTCTCTTTTTTTCGTTTTTCTTTTTTTTTTTTTTTCGAGCGTGGAAGCATTTTCGGATCGGAAAACGATGGGGAAACGCGACAAAGATATCGACTATGTTCGAACTCGCTGTTTCATGCGACGAGGAAACGCACGATTGTTCGGCGAATCGGTTTCTCCCGCTCGATAGTTCTGTGAAAGAAATTGCGGAACAACTCGGAGATGGCACAAGGGAAGAGAAGGAAAAGTGGGAGAAAAAAAAGAGGGGAAGGAAAGCGTGCGTTGGCGATGGGGTGGAATGTAACGGCGACGAAGTGAAAGGGAAAGAGAAGAAGGGGAAGAAAGAGCGAGGAACGGATGGACGAGAGTAGAACGGAGAGCTGCGATTAACGCCGACGTTTTCTTGCGCTCGCTCGGCCAGAGCGATGTTTGTTCTGGGAAATGCAATCACGCTGTCATATAAAATATAACTTGCTTCCTTTTCCTCTCTGTCTCCGCCTCCGCCTGCGCCTCCGTCTCCACCTCCGTCCCGACCTCTCCGCGGTGCCTCGCGCCACACCGCACCGCGCCACACCGCACCGCGCCGTCGTTTCTTACTCTGCTACGTCGACGCGCCTCCTCTCGATTTCCACGTTAACCGGAGAACACTGACATTAGAAGCGGCCGTGCTTCGCAGATTACGCGAAACGTACAGACCTCTGCTGTTTTTTCCGATCGCCCTTTCCTTCAATCCACCAATTTTCTTCCCCTCGACTGTTGTCATGGCTCCCTCCTCCCGCTCTTTGTCTCTTTCTGTCTTCGCGCACGGCCTGTTAACTCTGTCGACTCGACCCGTTACTCCCCCTTTCTCGAAGCCGCCGGAAAACGCGGTCGCGGCTACACCTGTTCCGCATCCTTTTACCCTCTTCTCGAGGGGGGGGGGGAGATTGGCCGGACGTGGATTAGAATTCGCGTTTCTCGTTCGCAAGAGGAACAGGAACGACAGGGTGGATGGATCCGAGGACGCGTTCGATGAGTTGGGCGGGTAGGAGAAGGCGAGGTGTGCGCGATAATCTCGGCGAATTGGCAGACGGAAAACCGGCCACGCCAACGATAAACACGCTGCGAACGATAAAAATCGCAATCGTAGCTCGCGTGAGAACAAGCCGTTGATTTT
Organism: Bombus pyrosoma; assembly: GCF_014825855.1. Classification (NCBI taxonomy): domain Eukaryota; kingdom Metazoa; phylum Arthropoda; class Insecta; order Hymenoptera; family Apidae; genus Bombus; species Bombus pyrosoma. The sequence continues at coordinate 5,064,851 of NC_057776.1, forward strand.
TCCGCGCGTTCGTCAAAGTTTAGTTCGTTTAAAATTTTTAACGGCTCTCGTACTGGTTCTGGTTGCCGGCGGGCAATGATTTCGCGCCGGGCCGCCTGAAACGATGATACCGGCGCGATTACCGTGGCGCACGGTTGCTCTTACTCGTCGGATAAACGCCACGTGGTTACTGGGAACGCGTGCCTCCGCAGAGAAGAAGATCGATTCAGATGCGATTTCGATCGAATCGAAGGAGGCGCGCGCGCACGCTGTTAACGCAGCGTGCACTCGCGTCCGTTTGGCGTGGAGAGAGCCGGCTGCGCGCGTGGTAGGAAGAAAGGGAGAAACGAAACCAGGCAGCCGGTGGGGCTCTGACCGAAGAGAAACATATTTCTTTATTATTACTCCCACCAAGCTTATTTTTCTTACCCACCGACTTGGATTCCAGATGGTTGGCTCGCCTTCTCCTCTCCTCTCCTCTCTCCGCTCCTTCCACCTTTCTCTTCCTGCCTACTCTCCCTCTTTATCTGTTCGCCTTCTTAGACAAGAAAAACTTAACCCCGAACTCGTCGTTCCCTTTTTGTACGCGCGCTGCCGGCAGGCGAGATCCCTCCGCTGCTAGTCAAGGAAGAGACAAGACTCGACGACAAGGACGAACGAAGGAGGAACACATTGGGGGGACGGAGAACGGAAGCGTGTGTATGCTGTGCGTGAGTGTGTGTGCGTGTATGCGAGAGAGAGGCGGCTAACGTACCGGTATTCTCCTATGCAACGGATACGGGACAAGGATCGCGTGGTTGGAAAAAAATCCGCATTGCCTCGCTCCCTTCCACAAAATTCGGACGCTGTGTTTGTTTTTGTTTGCTCGTTGGACTTAAAGTGGCCCGAAGGATCGGATGACCACGACCACGACGAATATAAAGACGCGCGAGCGGTATGCGTTACATCGTCACGCGACATCGGCTCGAATTCCGGTCAACCCTCGGACTCGTGCTCTTACGACTCTATTAAAGAGCACGCGGCGGATCGCGGCGGCAGCCTTCCACCAATCGAATATATAGAATTGGCGGGCTCCGGTCACGAAACGCGATTCGAAGCCGGGGCCGCTTTCTCTGCGCGGTGATCCGAGTTGCACGGCACGGCCAGAACGAAAACTTTCTCGAGCAACTGTACTGGCGTCAGACTGCCGGTCTGGCTGTTATTATTTGTATATTATAATTTAGATACAATTATATCGGTCTCCTCGTCGCACTCGCTGCGCAACCGATCCATCCTCGTCCCTTCTTCGTTCTCGGTCGCGTTCCGTCGGTCCGTGTCTCTACCGTCCGATTGCTCGTCTCTCTCGTTCCCTCGCTCCCAGCTGCGACGGTCATCCTGCTCGACGTTCGTCTCTCTCCTCGTTCCACTCGTGCAACACGACACGGAACATCGAACGAAGACGCGGCGGCAAGAGGGAGATGGAGAGCTCGGCGAGATTCGATACGCGTTTATACGTGCGCGCAAAAGAAACGGAAGATTCGAAGGAAACAGAGAGCGCGATACCGATGGTGGGAACGCGGTGGCCGCGCAACGACGAGGATAGAGTAGAAAATGGGTGAGGAGGAGGAGGTGGCGGGGAGGGGAGGGGGAGGGGGAGGGATCGGAGAACGGCGGTGTCAGGGCGGGAAGAGAGAAAAGAAAAGGGACAGAAAGGTATAATAAAGCCGAAGGAACGGCGAGGGGAGCGCGGAATCGCGTTGCGTAGTGGTGGAGAGTTTCGAGCGAAGGTGTTCGTAGATGCCGCGCGAGCGAGCGAGCGTGCAGTGGAGGAAACGGAGGGGCCAGGGTGAAACGCTTGCGAGGAACGGCGAGGGGGAGGAGGAGTGTCGGCGGCCGGGAGACAGGTGAAGGAGGAGAAGCCAGTGGTCGCAAAAGCGCGGAGGCGAAGGTGGAGATGGAGGTGGTGTTGTGCAAGCGAGGGTGGAGGTGCGGTCGTTGGCAGCGTCGGCGATGGTGCGAGCAAGACCGAGATAGCAATAAAATATATTAGCGGAGAAAAATGATGGCATTGCGAGACAAAGAGGGCCGATGGCATTAGCCGCGGCAGCCTCGAGGAATTCCAACGGCGTTATTCCGTTGCGTTACCTGCAACCTGACTTACCTGCGCCTGCATTCGGCTGAAAACGTATCTTCGAGAGATATTTCTGTGCCGCGGGCACCTGCGCTGCGCGGCCACTTCGTTCTCCACTCGGGCTGCTGCTGCACCAACCCCTCGGCCAGCCGTTCCCTATTTAACTCCACCACGTACCGCCACGCTCCGTCATTTTCGTCTCAACGCGTCTTATCCTAACCTTCGCCCTTGAAACGATTTTCCGGTGTTCGCGGCGAACAGGAAATCCATCGCTTCCTTCGTTCTAATCGAATCGCCGCGGTAAAGTTCTCGCCACGGTTTGTCGAGTCGAGTCGAGTCGAGCCGTGCCGAGCTGAGCCAAGTACGTAGAGCGGCGTAAAAAGGACCGACGTTTCCTGGAAAGAGGTACGTAGGAACGAAACGCTGGCAGGCGTTAGGGAGAAAAGGAAACGGCCAATGTTGGTCTACGGGGTGACGAGAGGGGAAACGGAGGTTTCGAAAGAGTAGCAAGGAAAGAGAGAGAGAAAGAGAGAGGGCGAGGATCGAGTGGAGGCGGAGAAGAAGGAGCCGGGAGAGGCGAGGGCGTTTTGTAATTTCTATAATTTAAACTCCGCGGCAGCTGGCGTGGCTCGTAATTGCTCTAACCCGGAGGAACGCGTGAGCCTGCGTGTTTACTTTTAATTCCTTCTGCTAGCGGCGCAGTCGCTACTGGCTGCAGCCTTTTCTCGGTTCGACGTGCTACGTATCAAACGAAACTTCGATCCGTTAACCGTCAACTTTCTGTCCCTTCTCGCGGTTACCGTTCATTCCCCGATACTCGTTGAGCGAGGGTCGGAAAATTCCAAGTAGCCGAAGCCTCTCTTTTTTTTTTTGCATCTCGTACGCGAGAAGAAGGTTCGTTCGATTCGATGATGCGTTTCTTGCGACGAATCACGCGCGTGCAATGACGTGTCCTACCTCTGCGTTCTCGCTTCCTTCTGTCGGATCTTTTCCGTGTTCCGGCCACGCCGAGAGAGTGCCACGACTTTTTTTACCCCCGTTTCACGATGTGTTCCATCCTCTGCCTCGTTCTAACTCCGTCTCTGTCTTTCTGTGCCGTCGCCTTGGCTAGCCTCCTCTCGCCTCCTCGTGCCTCGTCTCGTCTCGGCTCGTCTCGGCTCGCCTCGCCTCGCTTCGTTTCTCCGACTCGTTGAAAAATCGTCCGTCGTAAACGGGAACAGCGGTTTTATTGTTCCACTGCAGACAATGCCCGGGAATATTATAAAAACTTTCCGACGGAATATATTAATGTTAACTCATCGCTTTACCGTTAGGCAAACTTTTCGGTCGAGCAAGCTTCTGCGTCTTTGTGTCTGTCTCCGCTGCTGTCTTTCTTCGACACTCGTTCGCGGCCCCTCGCTCTTCCTCTTTCGCTCTGGCTTCCTTTCGACTTCCTAGTCGTTCACGGCCACCCATCCTTCTGCTCTTCCTCCTCCCCCTCCTCCTCCTCCTACTCCTTTTACGTTCGTTCCATTTCGCGACTTTAAATCATCGCAGCGCCGCTACGCGCTTTTCTCGCGACATCGTTGTCGATCGCGGTATAATTCACCAACGAATTTTCTAACCAAAGTTTCTCGTCGACGACGAGGATCGTGGCAACGCCCGAAATTTCCATTCATTGGCTTGGTTGGTCGTAGCCGGACGCGGCTCTTTCAACCAGCCAAACATCCGCGTTGATTTCTTCCTGTGGATTTTAGTAGGCGATCGATACGATCGAAAGACGCGGCAGCGTGGAGGGAAAAGCACGGCCGCGGAATGGAGACACGTCCTTGTAATTATTCGAGCGAAGCTGCGGGAGCCAAGCGAACCGCTCGGATCCACCGGTTGGAATTCAGCTCGTTTTGGGGCACTTTGCGCTCGAGAAGCGGAACGACTCGACACTGGCCGGCCGGCGATAAACTTTAATGTATTCGAAATTATTAAAATATATTCCCGGCTGCATGCCGTAGATATTTTAACGAGCCTCGTTGCGCTAGCGTCTCTAGCGTCGCGGTGCCAACCGTACAAATTATACTTATAACGACTTATTTAAATTTATATCGCGCGTAAATCTATCCCATGTACTGCCTCCTACCGCCTCCAACCAACTCCAACAATCTTCTTTCTCCTGATAATTCCGTTCGTAAAATCCTTTTGCCTACGGAATAATCGTCTCGTTCGATTTCGCGAGGAACGTTCTCCCGTCGTGTTATCAAAGAGACGGAAGCGCGCGGAGCTGCGCCGCGTTGTTGATCGAAAAGCGCGCGCAGCTTCTCCTCGTTGTAGATATTCCGCGATCGAGCGATGATTTAGGTAGGTAATTATATTCGGTACCGCGAAGTGGGATTGCTCGCGCGGCAAACAATTAATTGCGAACGAATAGGAAGGGGCTCGGCCCCGCGGAATATTACCGTGCTTATTTTTCATCCGGCCTCTACGGGCGCGCATTTCGCGCCTGTTTTTAATATTACACCGTGGTAGCGAATGTTTCAGCTCGCCCAACCCCCCGTACTTTCGGGAAGCGGTATCGCGTCCGTAACGAATTTACGATATTAATTTGGCGTGCCGCCTTGGCGATTTATTATCTACGCGGTGGCGGTGGCATCGTAGGGAATGCAAAAAAAAAAAAAAAAAGAGAAAAGAGGAAAAGAACGTATAATGCCGAGAGAACGGCGCCGATTTGCCCGAGAATGGACGTTGCGGATCCCCGGCAGTTGGATGGTGACGAGCAACGGCTCGCAAGGCGAAGGAGGAAGAGAAGGTGTAGCACTGGAGGAAGCTGTGAAAACTGGCGCGCAGCACTCGAAAATGTATACACGCGGTACCGGTATATCTATACACCAGCCACGGCGATAAAACGATAATTCTATAATTTATTCGCATAGTATGCGTGTACGTGCGAACGAGGTTGGATGGTGCGCGCGCGCGTGCACGCGCGTATATGGGCCGCACAGTTGGCGTTAATATATCATCGGACGCATCTGCCCCCAACGACGCGTTTCAATATGTTCTACGAGTGTATAACCGTTTCTATAGAAATATTCTGGCCGCCTCGTGTGCGCATGGATACGCGCGCATCTGGATATAAATACGCACGGCAGACCGTCCCTCGCAACTCTGTTCGCGGCTCGCCGCGCTCTCCAGGCTCACTCTGCTTCTTCGCTCGCCGACGAAATATCATCGACTAGGACAAGGCGCTTGCTGCGACGGTCGGCGTTCTCCACCTCGTCCGACTCGTTGAAAACCGAGCAGAAATATTTGATCGTCCGAAACGCGATAAGACGAGCAACTGGAATTTTTTCAAGAAGCGTCCGGTCGAGCAGCGCGCTCGTCGGACGCGACGATTCTCTTTGACGATGCCGAACGACCTCACTCGCCTTTCCCGACCAGCTTCTTTTTCAAGTTGTTTCGTGCTTAGTAGTCGGAATTTTGTATCGACCATTAGCGCGAAGAACTGGGTGTGCGGCTTGATGGAAATTTATGACAGCCACTTGATTGGGTTCAACGTCCCCCGTATTTCATTCTCTCTCGAAGCGCTTCTTTTTCTTTCGGCCGAGCTTCGTGGTTTTAAGATTTAAGACGCTTAACGACTGAAACGGCGATTAAAACGCGTACCTACGCGTATCAGATACGCGCGCGGTTTAACGATTTCGTTCGAGTGTGCTGTCCGTGCGACCCAGCGATTTAAGTCCCTTCTCGGTTTTCTCCGCCTGTTTGCGCCTTCGCCATTCAGATTCCATCCCTCCAGGGATCCCCAGTTTTCCCATCGTTTCGAAAACATTGGCCGGGCATGCTACACGACGACCCTACGTGGCTTCGTAGCGAAGCGCGGGACACGGAAACGCGCGATGCTATAGCGAGAGGAGCGGCGGAAGTTTGGAGCAACGAGGACGCAGGGACGCGAACAAGTAAATAACAAAAGCGTGGAAATCGTCGTGCAAGACACGGCGATGTTGCGTGCGTTGATTTGATTTTGAATTTGAATTGATTTGAAAGGGCGCGTTGTTACAATTATTATCTTTTCAGGAATATTTGGCGCTCGCGGTCGTAAATTTGATCGTAGCGGTCGCCATCGGTCGGCGAGCAGGGGCCGTGTTGCCTGGCGGGAACGGGGTAGGAATTCGCGAGTGGACTCGGTTTGTCGGGCCGTTTCTTCGGCCGTTAATGGAAACGTCGTTACGGTATTGGGTGGAATTATCCGATCGAACGATTAATTCTTCGGCGATTTCATTTAATTAAACTCTCTTTGCCGGCCGTCGGAATTAAACGATGTTAAATTATCAGCGGCGTTTTCTTAGCGACGTCTCGAGATTACGTCGTCGCGCGGATTAACGACGTTTGCTCGTGCCGAGGTAAAAGAGGAAAACTCACGACGCTCCACCGGCCAATCTTGTTCCTTCGATGACTCGGCACAGAAGCCGCCTGGACGCCACGCAAAACTGATATATCATCGTCTGCTTAACGCAGGCTGACGATACGTAACAGTAGGTGGTTGTTCGCGTATATTCGCAGGCGTTGGCGACGTATGCAGGATCGAGGACCGTTGGGGTCGATATCGGTGGTCGGGGGCAACGCGGCTGATCGAAGGCGCGAGGTAGGCAAGGTGCGAGGGGTGGCCATAGCCGGAGAGCCTATACGGAATGTTCCTGGAATCGAAATGAAAACGCGGCCGGGCAAGCATCCATAAAAACCCTTTCGCCCCCGGCAATTAGCAATAAAGTTTTCATCGTTTAATAAAGGTCGGTACAAATAAATGGGACGATAAAAAATCGACATACAATACGCGAGGCTGCGAGAGGTCGACTGAGCCATAGAGCGCGACAGACATATAATTCTCGGATGTACGTGCAGAGACTGTATCCTGTGAATGTGCAACCGTACCGCCAGATTTCCCGTGTCCGTTTTATTGTAGCCGCCCGGCTTTACGAGATCGACGTTTTATTTCGTTTATCGTATATAAAAAAAAATATATGCCCGTGCCTATGGCCCTCGTTTTCCGGCGTATCGATGGAATCGCTCTTCCGCCGAGAGCAAAATCGATGCGACGTAATCTTCTCGCTGTAGATTACGGGATCTGGTGACGCGCGTCGACCCCAGCCATGTCGATTTATACCGCGCGCCGCTCTCTCGCCCTCTTTTCCTGCGCCGCGAATTCATTTTCCGACCGCTCGATTCCTTCCGACTCTGTCGCCTATCGTTCGCGAATCTTTCCTTTTCCCTTTCGATCGTCAGACGCTACGATGATGTCGTCCGGCGATCGAGGGGATCGCGCGCGTCACCACGAATGCTGGAAAAACGAAGGGGAAAAACCGTGGACGTTGAACGGTTTAACGAGATAGGGAACGAGAGGGAAATGTCGAACGGTTTGGCAAGAGAAAGAAATGTAGAGGAGAGCGTGCGGCAAGCGGAGGAGAAAAGGTAGAAAAGAGGCAGTGGATGGTAGGAGCGCGGGGTAGGAGACGATATTGCACCCGAGGCAACGCGAATGCGCGTGCGTCCGTGCGTGCATCCGTGCGGCCACGGCCGAGAAACAGAGGGACGAAGCGAGGAAGCGTGAATGGAAGAGCCGCGGGGCACGCCGGGAGTGAAAGCCGGAAAAATATGTCATCGTTTCATCGACAGTCATCACAAAGAACCGAACGAACGAACCAACGTACGTACGTACGTACGAACGTATGAACGGACGGATGGACGGACGAACGGATCGACGAACGAGCGTAGAAGCGATCCGTGACAACGAAGCGCATATATCGCGTGCGTCCACGTATGCGTAGACGCAGCCGTATAAGCCTCCCCTTCCTCCGATTTCTTGCAACGCGTACCAGCACCCTCTCCTGCCCTCTTTTTCCCTTCTGCTGCTTATCCACCTTCGTCTCCGGTCCGCACCACGCTCCACCTCTGCATCTCCGTCGATGCAGTCATTGTGCGCTGCTCATCCCGGTGTATTGTCATTCGAAACAATGATTTCATAAAAATACACGTGAATATGCCTGGCTGGATGGCTGGCTGGCTGGCTGGTTGGATAGCTGGTTTCGTGCCTTCTTGCGTGCATGCGTACGTGCGTGCGCGCTCTACACTGCCGCCGGCAGAGAAGCAACCCACGGGATGTGCGACTCGCGCACAGAGGAAGCCAAGAATACCGATCGAGGAGCGGTCGATTTACGAGAAAAATATTCGCCCCACTCTGGCGACACGATGCTACGAGAAACGGAAAAAGAGAGAGAGAGAGAGAGAGAGGTAGGTGGAGTGGGATCGCGCGCGGCACGGAAGAACGCGGGGTAAAAGGATGAAAAAAAGAGGAAGAAAGAGAGAAGGAATCGTACGGTTGCAACTCGGACGCATAGCGAGACGAATATCGCTAACAGATTTTACCGAATTGCTAGTATCCTAAATGTCGTGTGACTTTTCTTTTTCTTTTTTATTTTTTTATTTTTTTCTTTTTTTTTTCGCGTGACATAGAGCCGAAAGGAAACGGGACACTCGGGGAAGAAATAGCTTGGCGCGGATGTCGCGTCGATTATTCGATCGTTTCGCCGAAAACACGGCGGCCGTTTTCAACGATACACCGGACCTCGGTTTTTTTCAGCTTTTTTCGCTGTGCTCTTTTTATCTGGGAAATGCATCGGCCAGCAAAAAGTAGAAAATGCGAAACCCGGTACGGTGGAACGTGGCCGATAGCTCGATATCGTGAATATCGGGATATCGAGTATCCGACATCGAGAAATTCTTCGGTTTAACACGGTGCCGCGAAAAGTTCGGCTTGACACAGGGGCGGAAGGTTAAGGGGGTGAGTTGAAGGGACGAGGCTAGGGGCGTTTTTCGGGCTTCGTGACGCCGTGTGCAACAGGTTATAGTTTTTGGCACACACCGTCGCTTCGCCCTTTCCTTCCGTTTCTCTCGCTCCCTCTCCTTCCATCCTTTCCTCGCTCTCTTTTTCCGCGTTATTCCGCTCACGGAATTTCCCTTCCTCGCGTCGCGTTTACCCACACGCTTGTCTTCGTGTTTCTCGTGTGATACTATCGTCGCCTCGTTGCCAACCAGTTTCACGTTTACGGGGTTAAACGAGCCACGATCGAGTCGCAGAGCGCCGAGTACCGCACGCTGATCGCAACGTTTTCTGATGCCAAGTTGCAATCCGTTTGCAAGACGAGCCGGACGAGCGACGATCGAGAACACGCAGGCCCGTGTTATTTGACGGGTCGGAGCGCCTCCGTTGGGCTAAAAGGATGCGAAACGAAGGTCCATAGGGGAAGGCATGGAAAGCGGCGCTTTTGGCAGGTCCTTGGCGCGCGACCGGGCGAGAACGCCGAAAAGGGGGAGGGGGACGGAACCGCGCGGAACGCGCAACACCGAGAGCTGAGTGGATCGTCGAACCTCGAATAGAACTGGAATTTTCGTTTGTCCCCTTTTCCGCCCTTGCTTTTGCTTCTTTTTTTTTTTCCTTTTTTTTTCGCCGAGCGAGCCCTCGCGGCACTGCGCCGCGTCGAAAAAAAAGCCCGATTTTTTCCTCGCTACACTTCTGTGTTATTTGCTTTATGGAACGCCTGTTACAGATAAATATAATAGGCATTCATCGCCGCGTATTGTCCCCGACGAAGCGCCCTGCGCGCCGGGGCTTTTACATTTTTTCCACCCTCCACCTCCTCCACCCCCCGCCCACCCTTCTACCCATTTTTTTTGTCTCACCGCCGCCACCACTACCGCTGGCAGCATCGCATCAGCGTCGCACTAGCATCGCGCCGTCACCGCCACCGCCGCCGCCGCCGCCGCTGCCACCACGATCGCGGGACTCACACACGCGGTGCACGCGAGCTCTCATTTTTATTATTCGCGTTTTTTGGAATTTTTCCAGTGGCGCCCAGCATTGTTTCACGGTTTGTCATTGTTATACGCCTACATCCTGCCAAGCGAGAGAGAGGCGAGGGCTCTAGAACCGGGATCCACCGAACCCTACAACGCCAAACCCCCATCCTCCTCCCTTATCCTCCCCCATTGCCTCCTGCTCTGCCTCCGCCTCCGCCACCTACTCTGCAACCTTCGCCTATCTCTCACCCCGACCCCCATCCACCGCCTCCTTCTCCTCTGTACCCTTGCTGCACCCTATTCCACTCCCTTCCTCTCCACCTTCCTCTTTTCCGTCACCGTCCCCGTCCCTCCTCTCTACACGTTCCGTTCCCTCTGCCTAGTTCTTCCTCCCAGTTATCCTACCGTTCAGCTTACCCATACGGTGTACCCAGTGCCGTGCAACCCCTATCACGGATACGGCTGTTCTGGCGTTGCTGCGGCTCTCAGGGATCGCGTGGTCGCGATGACGATGATGACGACCGTTGCGAATACAGAGAGAGAGAGAGAGAGAGAGAGAGAGAGAGAGAGAGCGGCGCGATGACGCGAAACGCGACCGCCGAGCACGAGCACGATGACGAGGTTGTGGATGAGCTGGCGGAGGACGATGACGGGTATGCGAGGGTGCCAGTCCCTGGCGAGCTAACGGGAGTCTCTGATGACTGTCGGATGACTTGGGGCGTTATCGATTGCGGCACCGTACCGCGGAAAACGATCCTTCCTGCTCGCTACCGATCTCTCTATGGTCGCGTCGTTCTCTGTGCCGACTCGTCTACGCACCCACCACGGACTTCCTTTCGCCCCGTCTCCGATCGCTCGTCGATGTTTCTTTTGTCCGGAACCGTCGACGCGAATCCCGTCCCAATCGCGAACGATCGCAAATCGTCGTTTAACGATCGCTGTTCCGCCGGCCGACGATGAAATCAACGAAAAAGCCGAACGTGCTTTTTTTTCGTAGCGTTGGAACGACGCGACAAAGATCGGAGCGCGGTATCGATAAGCCGAGGAACGAGGACGAAATCGAAAATAAACGATCGAGGCGCGTGAACGAGATCGGTCGTTAAAACGGTCGATGAGCAACGGCCAATTAAAGTGACGATTCCGCGCGAGTAACGCGAGGTACGCGACCCATACCGCGCGGTATCTACGCTCGATGCCCGATGGCCGTATCCAATGTCGAACTCGGTATGGATCGAGCGCGTATGATAAATACGATTCGAGCATCGAAGCGACGGTCGAGGGCCGAAACGATAGCGTCCGACCCTCTCGCGTCCCTATCGTCCGTAGCCACGAAATACACGCGAGCCGCGCGATAAACGCACGCGCTCGTTCCTCTCGCTCTCATTCCGCCTCGCGCCATTAAGTATTCCCGTTGCGTTTATCATTTCGGCTTTACGTTTACGTCACCCTTTACGTTTACGGTTACGATTACGATTTCACCGGTCACTCGCATATCCCGTTTTTCCGATCTCTGCCTCCCCTCCCCTTCGCCCGCTTTTAAAACCTCCTACCCACTTTACCGACAGAGTTGTCGTCCCTCGTCGACGACTCGGTGGGCGATTCGCGATCGCTGCGAGTTCGCAACGATTCCATTCGAGGAATAGGTTTTCGGCCAAAGGGACTCGGTCGCGGCGTGAAACGCTGTTTATTCGCCGCGTACAAGAATATCCGTGGCTTTGACTTTTCGCTGATTCTGCACAAATATTAGGTTGTCCCGAAAGTTTCTCTCGTTTTATGAGGAAATAGTAGACGCACAATGTTTTTTGTTTTATATTATGTTGTACGATTTATTTTGTTCTGTTGAGATAAACACCGCATTTTCACACATTTGGTTTGTACGAATGTGCACTGTTGTAGAAAGCACGTTTGCGAAAGAAAGACACTTTCCGGACAACCCAATACGTCGTGCAAGTGATTTTGCACGGTATCGTAGTTCGGACGATGCGACGACGCGCCTGAAGAAACAGAACGCGTCTGCGTGGAGGAAAAGAGAACTACCGTTTCGGAGAAGCGAGCTTCGTCGTGGATAACGCTTGGTCCAGCTCGATATCGATCGACGCTTGGTGCAAGCTTTCTTCTTGCGGCACTTAATTAGAAATCAAGCGAACGAATGTGGTCGCGCGATCGCTAGGGTAACGAGGCGTTGGACGAGATCAGCAGCTGGATCCTCTCGGAAATGGCAGAGAATCGACGACGGTCAGCACGGAGAGAAAAACTTTTGTCGCGTAGCCGTCCGACCCGATCGTTCGTGTTTGGACGAGATCCGATCGGCCAACGAGCTGGATTTTTTTTTTCCTGCGGAACTCGCCCGATCGGCTCTTTGTTTTTCTTTGGTTCGGTCCGGATCCATAATTTCGTTGGAAAACGCTTTTTCTCGATTCGAAGCGGGACGAGAAACCAGCGTTTCTCTTTTCTTTGCTGAGAGAAACGGTCGGGCTGCAGCGGATAGTCGATCGAGTCCTCTCGATAAAACTGCACGGCAGAGAAAGAGGCGGAGGATATGCGGTGGCGGCTACGTCCGAACGATCAACGTCCCCGTTAACCAGCTTTTACTTCCTTGTGAGAGTCAGGGCGCGCGAGCCAACACGGCGTGCTTTTCGCTCCAATTTCCAGCCGTTCGTCTATCACTCGTCGATTGGAAGTAACGCCGTGCCGTAGGGAACGAGTCGAGAGGTTTGAACAACCAAGATGCGGTGGGAGAGAAAGAACGCGGGGGAAGAGAATCGACCTCGCATTATCGGTCGGCCGATATTTGCACTCCACTCGTACTCTCGCGCGCGCACCCACGCACCGCCGCAGGTTGATTCTCGCCGTCCAGCTGGATCCGCCGCCGGGCGTACGCATTTTTCTGCGATTCAACCTTCCTGCTCTCCTCTATCTCGCCAAACTATCGCTCCGCGTATTCCTTCGATCCGCCGTCATCGTCGTCATCGCACTTGTACGCGAAGATGCGGACGCGATAGCGCGTTGCTACGTCGCAGCTGGCGGCCACAGCCGTGCACGCTGCCACGGCCACGGCCACTGCCGCCGTTCCGCTACTACCAGCACTTGCTTTCTCTGCTCTCTCTCTCTCTTTCTCTCTCTCCCTCTCTCTCTCTCTCTCTCGGTCTCTCTATCCTCTGCTATCGTGCAACCGTATCTTTGGCTCGTAACTCGTAGTACGCGCGACCTTCTTCGCCGGTGAGTTACACGCGCGAAACAAACGAACGCATCGAGAGCGAACGGGACAAAGGTTGGCGTGGGTCGCGAGAAATCGGCGATCACCGGCCAACAGGCGCTGGACGATGGAAAAGAGGAAAGCGGCTAAAGGGAAGGACTCGCGTTCGTGTTGGTTCGCTGCGTGTTCGTCTGCGCGGGGCCGTTCCAGCTTACGGGTTATTCAAATGAACGGTAAAAATCATCCATAACCGAGGGTAGAAGGCGCACCCTGGTATTGGTTATATTTAAATGGGTTTAATGCCCCGACCGTACCCTCGACCAGCCGGCAACCATCCTGGCTCTGTCCTCTGTTCTCCCTCGCGATCCGTTCTCATCCTCCCTATCGTCGCCACCTCTGTTCCATCGTTTCCTCTCGTGCCCTTTCTCCGCTCGCGGTCCGACCTCCACTGGCACCCCACCCACCGCGCGGCTCGAGGGTTAAAGTACGCCGTCGATAAAAAGCAAGTGTGCCGGCAAGGCGGCGGTGCGCGGGGATGGAAGCGGGGGTTGGGCGATGAAGACGGACCACGGTGGTCGGGACGGAACGGGGTGGTGCAGCGGCGACGGCGCCGCTGGAGAGACGAGACGAGGTGGCTGCGTGCGACCGAGAGACGATGAAAAGGGTAAGAGGCAGAACCGGAGGAAGGGACCCCGTGGCCACAGGGAAAGGGGGAGGGGGGGCGCAGAGGAAGGGCTGGAGAGAAGTCGGTGTCATTTTCATTCTTCCGCCTTTCTCTTCCTCTTCTCCGGCACCTTTTTTTTTCCTTCTACGCCGGCTGTACTCTCAACAATTAGGTATATCTCGGGCCACCCTCGACATTGTTTTCGCGGCATCTCGAGTGAGCTTTTCGCTCGAGATTCTTTCCGCGCGTCGACGAGCTTGCATCCCTATCCTTCGCCTCTCCTCTTTCTTTCCTTTTCTATCCGGCCGTGCGAGTGCCGCGGGTATCGCGCGCGCACCACGCTCCTCGACTTCACCAACGCGGAATCGAGAATCGCGCGACCACGAAACTCCCACCCTCTGGACCTCTTCGCGTTTCGCTGTTTCACCGAGCTGGATACTTTCCAATTATTTATTCGTTTACGCTTTTCACGGACATAGGCTGTTTGGTGTGGCGAGTACGTGGGACGAAGTAGGTAGAAAATAGCGAGCACTGATTTGAAATTACGATTTATTGCAATTTCATTTGGTTTAATTATCTAATCACCGAGATTAACCGGCTAAACCTGTTTGGAGTGCGGCGGAAAGAATACGATCAAAGATAAGATTCTTTTTGTAGGATAGCAAAAATGCAGATAAGTAGGAAATTAGTGTAAAAAGCGAGAAAATTGTGAGAAATCTGCGGAAATTATTCATATCGATAGATACATATCGGTTTAAACAGGTAAACTGGGCATAAAGAGCCCTGTGCTGTCGCTGGCGTAACAGCTAATTGTGTCTTCGTTGTAGATCTTAATCGTCGAAATAAATGTAAAGCAACACTTAGATTACATTTAGAATTGATATCAAAATAGTTTCAGATTTATTTGATACGCGATTTCCAAGATATTCGTCGATACACATCAGCACTCTCTTTGTCTCGCCATCTTCTTTGCCGCACTATCAACGGAACAGTTGCGTTCTTCTGTTTTACGAGACGCTGTGCACGCACGTACTCCCACACACTCATTCTCATATATGTGTGTCACTACTACGCGGCCGATCTAGTGTTGCACACAAAATTACACATATTTCAATAGTCTTAATACTGGCCAAGATTGCCATGAGTCCCGAGGACAGAATTTTGGAACAAGTGGTTTTCCACTGTCACAGTATTGAACATTGTGGTGTTCATTGCGGTGAATCGTTCAATTCAAACAAAAAGTGAACAATAGGCGAATGATACGCTCAAAAGGCATAAGTTTAGTACGAGACAGCATCGTTGTATAGTCGCGGTCATAGATCGACATAGCACAGCCTATATCACAGACAGCTATGCGTAGGGATTTATGCTGAACGCTGTTTATCTCAATGCGTACGTTACGGTGATACGGTGCCCAAACAGTGGAACAGTTTTTCTTTTTTTTTATTATCTAATTTGTACTTTACAATTAGTCCAGCATTGGTAAATTTTTCTAACTTAATTGCTAAATAACATGCGGATGGCTACCCCCAGCGGGATACCATCTTCGAGTTTGACTATTTTATTTCTTGAGTGAGGTCGATGGGTGTTTTCTTTTTAGTCTTCTTTCTATGAGAGTTTTGCTCGCTTCAGCAGCCAGCTGATTTGGACGTGCTGCCGTTCTTTCATTGTATTTACCTGCGTACCTGTCGATCTCTTCTTTGGTAAAGCTGAACAGTGTGTCTGAAATGTGAGCGAAATAAAGAACAAGATGATATTCTTAACGCGCTTACGTTCTCAAAAAATGTAGATGCTCTGTTTTAATAAAAGCCAAAGTTCTGCAAGCAACAAGGAAAACACTCGTAGTATGTTTGAAAAACGATAAATTGGATTAGAATGTAGCACCTAAATGACGAATATCTTCTGACGAGCATAATGTAGTATTATCTAGAGTATTATGTAATTGAAGATCACTTGAAGAGCAAAAAGCGCATAACAGTTAATTATTGAGTTGGCAACTAAGTGATTGCGGATTTTGTCAATACCACCTAACGACAAAACCCGCAATCACTTAGTTGCCAACCCAATAAACAGAAGAAAAATCAGAGACAGACAGAAGGAAAGTATTTCGAGTCATTTGAACATAATCATTATATTGGGTTTTGTCATTAGATGGTATTGACATTGATAAATATCCATAACGGGCAAACAGGTTATTTCGCTGTCAAGTACTCGTACGATTTTCTATCGATGATTCAAAGAAGGTGACGGATCCCTAAAAGAAAGTCGACGATTATGCTCGCAACTGAGCAACGTCTATCGGTACAATTACCCACGTAATAATTAATAACATCATAATTACCCACGAAATTACCTAAGCTAATTCGATATGTAGCGATACGAACAAGTTGCCACCTTCGAATGATTATGGGATCGTATATTCTATAAAATACAAGAATTTCTGAACAGTCAACGAACTGATGGAGGATTTGAAAAAATAAGGTCAGATCCGCTACGGTTCTACGCTGTTCGAGATTGGTCATATTGGAAGCGTTGAGAATATTTTCATGGTTGTGGCAAGTTTTGGCTATCGGTTTATCAATCACAAAGGCGACGTATCTTAGGAATTTCTGTTGCACAAGCAATTTGACGTGATTCGATTGTGCCGGATTCCATGAATCAGATGCCTCTAAATTATCCCGCGTAACGCGTTTCTCTGTCCTAACGTTGTCTCGCTCTGTCCCTTTCGTTCAGCACTTTCAACGTTCAGGACGACTGAACGCAGCCGTTTCGAACATCGTCAATTTTTTAAAGCGCGCATTTGCGCGTTCTTACGAGAACCGCCGTGTGTATAACTCGCCTCGTGGACGAGGCACGTTCCGCTCGAACGTCGTTCTCGAAGGAAACTTTCGTCGACGCAGGATATCGGCGCTACGTGGAAATCGAGGTGGAAGAACGCGGTGAAAAAAGGAAACGAGAAATCAAATATTTTTTCATCGAAGCCGAAGCCGGTGCCCGGCAAATCGGTAGCGCGATCTGCCGCTAATCCGGGCTCCGCAAAACGGTATCGGATTTTTGCGCCGTTTTGTGGCTCTGGTAAAAAAGGCGGAAAAATCGGCGCTCGCAAAAAATCGAGAGATAGGCGAAGAGACGCGATCGACAGGGACGGCTGGGAGTAGTTCGGGTGGAGCGGGGTGCAGATGAACGAAAAGCCGCGATCGGACGTGCAACAAAAATTGCGTGTTGTTGCCGGGTGACAATAATTGAAACGGTGCGTAACACCGTCCGAATCCTCGAAACCCATTTTATATTTTAATCGCACTTCGATAGGCTCGTCGCGACCCGCTTCACCTCTTACACCCTGCTACGTCGTCTAGCTATTCTGGCTCGTTGTCCACGTTCCATTCAACGCTATTTCTCTCTCTCTCTTTTTTTTTTCTCTTTCCAAACTCTCCCTTCGCTTTTTCCAAATTCCCCCACACATCTGAAAATTCTCCATTTTCCATTTATCCTTCGATGACTAAGGAGAGTTGCCATTCGAAAGATCCGCGGAACCTGTTGTCCCGGAACCGTGACAACGTGCCGTGCAACGTACGTTGCATGGAAGCATCGTGTCATTACGATTTCAGCATTCGGGTGTCACTCGTATTTGCACGGATCACGGAATTTCGTTCGATCCAGTACACGGTACTCGGAGGTCGGCTATAAATAACCGCCGGCGCCAAGGATCGCTCGGTAATTTATGGTTTATTCGACGTCAGTTTTTCGCCGATTAATCGCGGCCACGCGATGGCCTTGGAGCGCCGCGCGCCTTTTATCATGTTCCCTGGAATTTTAGGACGATCCTCCTTTCCCGTCGGCGAAAGCTCTCGGTCGAGCGTATCGAGCAAACACCGACGACGAGACTCGACGCAAACGAGAATTCATACAGGCTGCGGGTAATTTGCTGTAATGTTACTGGTCGCCTGTCGATTTCCTAATCGTTGCGTTTAAACATCGAGGAAACTCGTAATAAAGTTGCGCGGGGGAAAAGACGCGAGGAAAAACTCTGCCGGGATTACGGAATACGTTTCGAGGGCCGTTGAAAACGATTTCAATGTGCCGATGATTGCACGCTGGTTGCTGCTAGTTGAGAAATGCATCGCGTGTAACACATAATTGCGATAATACATATTTACGGCTGTTCGCGACTCACCGTAATTTATTATTTCTGCGCAATATTATACTTATGTATATTAACCTCGAGGTCGATCGCCACTGTCGAGTTCCGATCGTGTAGGCGAAACTATACAACTCGGTGAATCGTTTGTCCGCGTTTTGCATCGCGTCGTCAACGATCGCGTCTCCTAGCCTGTAGCACGTTCGCCGCTAGTATGTCACTGGCACGCCCATAGTATAAGACGCGGCCGTCAATCGATAATCGTTTAATCGATCGATCATTTATGTTTTTTGTTGCAGGTGAGTACACTACGATGGAATGTGTTGGTTGCGAGTGGATCGTCCACGTAAGTAGGAAGCCAGCTAAGGGAGTTTTGCAAAGGGCGGCGGAATCGAAAGTTGCCGCGATCCTACAGATTTCGGCGCACCTTTTTATTGGCGATTTTTAGGTCGCCAAGGATCACGAACTGTGCCGCCTATTCACTCGGCCGTCCTTTTCTTTCGCCTATGAATAAACATTGAATTTCTCGTTACTCTTTTTAATAACTTTTTATACTTGATATTTTATTAATGCGAGACATTCCGATCGGGTCCCGCTACGGCAGCGAGTTGCGCAACGTGATTTGCGTTTCAATAACGCGCGTACGTAGTACTCGTTGTTCAGACTTTTCTTCTTCCTCGTCTTCGTCTCTCTCTCGCGCTACCTGCTCCCCTGCCTGCCCGCCTTCGCCGCGATCCTCCTACTCTTCTCCGCTCCACTTCCCCCCTCCCCCGGATCCTCTTCTTCCACCGCCGCCTCCACAACCGCCGTTTCGATCTCTGTGTTCGGATACTCGCGGATCTTCTCTCGCTCGTCTACCGAATCGCGTGCCATCCGTAAACGGGCGACGGATTTTCACGCTTTTCTTAAATCGCCACGTCGTCGATCCGCAGAACCGGCGAACGATGGTTTTCCTATGCGAGGTGACTTTCTCGCGAGAAACAAAGGACACCAGAGAAAGGAAGAAAAAAGCGGGGAGGTTTGCGAACGTTGTAGATACGTCTTTTATTGAAAGTTGGGAGGGGGGGGCGGGGAGAATAGCGCGAGGAGAAGCAGAAAAGGTGGTGCGGAAGAGGGCACAAGCGGCGTAACTGTATTGGCCCTGTACGGTGGCTGGATTTTAATCGAAGCGCAACGTATAAAGTTGCTGAAAATCAGATTATCCCTGCTCGTCCTGTTCCTCGTCCTCCTCCACTTGCCGCGGCGCCCTCCCTTCCCCTCCTCGATCTCTGCTTTCCGGTTGGCCACGACTGCGAACCATTTTTTATTCGCGAGTTTTTTATCTCGCGGATTTTTATTGATTCCTGCAAATCAAACGTTCTATACGCGACGGACGAGCCGCTTCCGCGGCCTCTCCAACCAACTTTGACCATCCGGACTAACGAGAAATCTCTATCGTACGCTATGCGCTTCGCGGTTGCTTCGCTGCCACGGTGCGCCGTTCCACGTTCATCGAGTCGCGTCCGAATTGGCGACGCAGGCTTAGCTTTTCTGTTTCTGTAGAAAGAAAAGAAAAAAAAACGACTACGCTTTCTCAACGTAGACGCGTGCCGTTTTCTCAGCGCGGCTTCCGATTCAAACGGTTGAGGAATGTCGCGCGTTGTCGTCGACCTTCGCAATGCGATTCCCGTTCCAATGCGAGGGGAGCGATCGTCTCGAGATCTGCGTTGCACGCTCGATTTGCCGAGCCAACACAATCGCCAGCCGCGTTAGACGAAAGAAACACGAGCTGTTTCGTTCGATCTGTTCTCTGCTCTGTTCGGCCGTCGTCCGCGGACCCCGGGCACAGGTTTCCGCGGGACGAGAAATGCGGCGAAGAAGAATGGGTCGTGAAGGCGTTTCCGGTTGTTGGTCCAGGGTAAAGCATTCTCGCGGGTAATTACTCTGGCGTCGAAAATCCAGCAGGCAATAATTTCACGCGAGAACGCGAGAGCACGCGAGAGAGGTCGGGGGAAGCTCGCGCATGAACGTTACAGTATTATTTTTAATAACGGCCGCTGAGAAGTGGGGACCCGTTTGCCATTACGTTACGCGGTAAATAATAAACGTTTATAAGGCCTTGGAAGTTATTATACAATATATACGTTCGTATACGCGCTCGATGCCATTACGGGTATCGTATATTATTAATGCAGCGGCGCTCAACCGCCACCTACCGCCACCACTAAAGCTACAATAGTTGGCGCGCTCGTCGCTCTTTCCGATTCCATGCGATTCGACGCGACATCGCGTTCGATTCTTCTACCACCGTGATCGTCTCCAATTCGAGCCTCTTGGTTCCGTGTAACGCGTTCACCGTGTTGCCGCTGTGTTTCTTCGTTGTGGCCGCACGCAGCTCTGCGCTCTGTTTTACGCCGACCACTTACCACTTTTGGCAGCCACTGCGCTGCGAAACTTCTAGCGATCCGCGTTCCAACGTGTGACCATCGAATGGCGCGAAATCGCGTTCCACGTAGCCGATAGCTATGATCGGTTATACCGCGACGACTCAGCAACGGAAAATATCCGTCAAGGTGACTCGGCCGTGAAACGGCGCTCGCTCTCCGCCGCCTATGTTCCCTTCCGATGTAATTACCATGCAGTGGCATAATTTCGCTGGCGGATAATGAGACGTTTGAAAATAATACCGGCCGTCTGTGACTGCGATCGGATGCTTGTGTTGGCGATGCAGCGCGGCGGTTCCGTCGGTTCGCGAAATTCAACCGAGCGGCGTAAAAACTGGACGAGAAGACGAGGCGCCACGGTGTAGAAGAGGCTGGCGGACGTTGAGTTTCGGTTGAGCCGCGGCACACGCTAATTGCGCAGTTATTTCGTCGAGATAAGACTCGCGATTCATGGCCGTTCTCGCTAGACGGAGATTAGGCGAATTATATTATTTTACGTGTAGTATCGCGCGGAGACGATAGCGCAACCAAAGTTTCGTATCAATATTTATTGTAAACGATAAGATTAAAAGGAATTTGTTAATGCGCGGCTCGTATTTATATTGTTACGTCATGTGCCAGTTCGAGCCGACCGTATGGCGAGACACGCTCTTCTCTCTATCGAATGAAACAAAGCGGTTCTCATTTTATTCTCGAGCTTGCCGATCGTTCTCCGTCTCGATTCCCAGCAACCGTGCACCGCGTATAGATCGAACAACGCCAAGACGCTCGTCGTTCTATCGGGACGATCGAGGAGCACGCGCGTCCCCGTTCGTTTCTCGGCGGAAAGGTAAAAATATCGTGCGAGAAAATGGCCGTATACCTCGACGCTCGTAAAACGTCGAACCGTGCGGCATTATTTAACAAACGTATAGTGTTTCGTTGCGGTAACTATGGTCGATCCGTGGTGTCGATTGTACATAAGCGCGCCACGCTGAGAGTGCGAAACGAGAGAGAGCAAGAGAGAGGAGAGAGAGAGGGAGCATGGTGGCGTGCGAAAGGACAGGAGGGGTGGATCGGTGGCTGGCGTAAGATGATAGAGGGAGTTATGAGTGTGTATCGGCAGGAAGAAGGAAGGAGGTGGGAGGAAGGAAGGAGGAAGGAACGTTACATACCGTTGGCAGGAACTGGTCGGTGGCGAGACCGCGTCGCGTCGTCCGTCGTCGTCGTCTTCGTCATCGTCGTCGTCGTCGTCGTCGTCGGTCAATCGAATTCGAGTCTAATTAAAGGTCGGCTGTGAACGCGATCGGAGCAACGTCTTAACGAGGATAATTTTCCGGCGAGTAAATAAAAAAGAAAGAAAGATGGACTGCTGGTTCTGACGCTTTTTCACCACCGAAGAACTTCATCCGGTGGCTTAAAGAGACTGTCGGGCCGGCAATAACGAGGCGCTTATCGATCGATAATAATTTAATGATAGATATTCCCTGTCAGGCTGTTAGTTGTGTGGTGTCGTGGCCCGGCTAAAATATTTTCGTATCGTTCTGGTCGCCAACTGGAAAGTCGGTTCGTCACGACCTCCGCTTAGAAAATATGCTACTTCATTCTCGTCGGAGAAACACAGGGACGAGAGAGCCGCTCCGCGGGAGTCCGTGTACGTACACGCGGCCAGAACGATGCACACACCCCTACACTCGCACACGCGGCTCTACAATCTACAACGACCGCGAAACAGAGGCAAATACGCGAACGAACACCGACGCGGCCAGATCGCTGAGAAAAAAGAAGGACGGAGACAACGAGGGACACCTACGTCTTCGGTTACGCCGCTACGTACGCGGCCGCGCCGCGTTCTTGCTTCTCCGATTCTCCGTGTGTGAGTGCGTATGCGCGCGCGCGCGCGCCGCCGCGTGTACTTATATATAGAATTAAATATACGATACATTATTCATTTTAAGTTCTTTCTCCTTGCTTGTCCGGAGAACGTATGTATTACCCGCACACTAGCCGCTCCCGCACACTCACGCTCCCCTTCCCCTTTTCTCTCCCTCTTTCTCCCTCTTTCTCTCCCTTTTACCCCCTTCCGGCCCCCTTTCTCCCCCGTGCCCTCTGCTCTCTTTTTCCTTCTCCGGCTCCTTCGACTCCGTCTCCTCTCTTCTCTCTCGATCGCGTTCATGGACGTGCGCGCACGCCTACCGCCAACTCTTCCACCAATACATATATATGTACACGCTTAAACGCGCACCGTCGAAACTTACGACCGCGGCCGCGCGCGAGCTCGCAGTCATAACTTTTTCTTTTTTTTCTTTTTTTTTATTTTAAAGATGGCAGCTTCTCATTTGCAATTCTATGCAGCACGTCGATACGCCTGATTTATCGTTACTATACTTGTAACGAGCCCGCGCGATTCTGCCACAATTTATATCGACGTACGTCTCTGCGCGATCCACCTTATGCTTCTTTGCCGGATCGCCACGAGAGAGCTACTTCCGGTTGGTCGACTCCTTTATCGGACGATACTATCGGCGATACGAGGAAGCTTTCGCTCGCGTTTCACATTCGGTTAATCGGTTGCCTCGAGTGTCTACGATATTTCGGTAGCGGACCGATATCGCAGCGAGTGGGTGGGGTGGCGGTAGCCTAGTGAGCGTGGAAGCTCGACGATGTTGGCGACTAAGGTGTTCGTAGCGCGGTAGACGCGCAACAGCAACACGTTTCGGGTGAACGTACGAAATCGAAAGCGACGAACGTTGGCCGTTACGACACGGCAATTACGTGGTAACACGATGATAAGGATGATTAGCCGCGCGTTAACGTTCCAATGATTCCGCGTGTGAAACGAGTTCTGCGCGCGTGCCGGCACCTTGAAACGAGAAAATCCGGTCGAAGTGTAGCTCGTACCCGGCGTGTCGTTAGAAGGCGGACAGTTTGCTCGAAAGATGAAACGACGGATCTCGACCAACAGCAAGGCAAGGACGAAGGATACGTGAAGTTTTCAAATGCCGAGGTCTTCTTCGGCGAAAGATGGTTACACAGCGGCGAAAGGTGCGTATTTAGCGGTCAAATAAGTTCGACCTTGATCGATGTTAGCGAACCGGGCATGCGCCAACTCATAAGAGAAGTAGATCGTAAAAAAGTCAGCAATAAAAATGGTAATGCAGCAAGTAATACGCGCATGATACCAGCCATTATCCACGCGCGTCTTCCTTTATTATCTTCTTTATACTCGATACAGCGCGGATCGTAAAGATCGCGGTAGTAAAAAGTATTATTTTGTACCGTACGGCTCGGTGGGGACACGAGCTAACGGATCGCGACTATTCCAGACGACGACGACGACGACGACGTAGAAATCGAGGCGAGTCGCGTGGCTCGTTGCATCGTCGCCTCCATAACCAAGCGCGTATCTCCTTAAAAAGCAACGCGTTTTAATCGCGCGTCATCCTCGTCGACAACTTTCCATCTCGGCTTGTCGATGGCTAAGCGAGAGTTTAATCCAAGCGAAAGGAAGAAAGTGTAGCGAAGAAGATAGAAAAAAGAAGAGCGAAAAAAGGAAATAAACGAACGGACGAACGAACGTGTGGAGAAACGGGAATACGAAGAAGACTAAATCGGAAATTGCGGTGGGAAGAGAAAGCGAGGAATTTGAACGGGAGCAGAGGACGAGCGTCGAAAAGTCGCTAACCCGCGTCCCGTTTGGCGCGAGCGCACACCCATTGTTCGACTTATCGGCCTCCACCACGTGCTTTACATAATGGTAGTGTCGAAAATGCGGTTTAACGATATCTAAACACGAGTACTCGGCCGTTTTAACTCGAAACGCGCCGCGGCGTGGGGTGGCCCTGTTGCGCGAGAGAGAACACGCCAAGCGTTCGTTGTGTTTTCCACTGGCAGAATCCCCTTTGCTACGGAATATTCTCAACTGGAACATACATACATTCTCTCTCTCTCTCTCTCTCTCTCTCTCAATCACCCTCGTATTCTTTGTCGTGCATACGCTGCATGCCATGGAAAAGGGAGGAGAGACACGCAAACACACACACAGACGAGTACGCGCGGGAATGGGAGAATGCATTTGCAGTGATGCGCTGCGAAAAGCAGATATCGGTTTACATCCGAACAATTACAGCCTTTTGCCTGGCCCAAAACGTTATGCTAATTGATTCGATATTCACCGGATGGTGGACCGCGGCCGGAGAATCCTTAGCCTCCGTCTCGCTCCTCCACCGATGCTCCTATTTAGTTCCTTTATCGTCTGACGAGTCCTCGCGTCTCTTTCCTCGATTTCTTCCTTCGAGAAGGAAACCGAGAAAACGAAGGAACGCTGCAGCCAAGTACGCGAATATGTGTAGCATTGGTAGTGGTACACTGTAGTTGTATTGATATTGCGAAAGGAGTAGAAGCGTAGCGTTCTTTCCATAAATACGCGATCGCGCGATAAGACGATAAGAAGATAAATATTTTTGTAATGGTGAATTACAGTGGAGTAAAAGCGACGAAGGAGCGGCTGAAATTGGTCGGACAGTTTCATTTGCGTATCATTAAAATAGCGAGTAACAATAATATCGGTACACGTGCGTAAACATTCGTATAATAATTATTCTGTTTAACATGGTGTCGTTTTGCGCGTCGAGTCGTATTTTTACGACGAACCGAACGACGCGATTATAAAGGCAGCGATGGCTCGTCGTCGCGGCGACAACGGCTCCGGATAGTTGCATTTACGATTCATTAAATTACGACATTGCACCAAAATATATAAATATTCATGTAATCGCGAACTGATGACGCGTAACTGGTTAGCTATATACATTCTTCGCTATACACACATACGTTACAGTATATAGGAAACTACTAGCCAGCGCACTTCGGCACCGATTTTTCTCTACGTCCGGCCGCACGCGGTCTAACTAATATAAAACGTTGATACTTGGCTCGATAAACAGCGACAATTAGCCGCATACAAATATTTGTTAAACGATTATCGTGTTAACGTTGCGACCAGCATTATACGCAATTACGTACGAGGGTGCAAGCACTTATCGTACGAAGCAACTTACGTGTAATTACGTTGGTCTCGGGGCCCGTGCGTAGCGTAACGCGTGCGTAACTAGACGCGTTTCAACGTTGTAGAGGACCGGGTCACGCGAGTAGAACTATCGTTCTCTCGAGATCTTTTTGCCGTGACCAGATTCAACGCACGATACGCATCTCGAAATAGTTTCCTAACACGTCCCGTTTTACCGGATTTACCGTATTCCCGTGGAGAGCCACCGCCCGCCCAATCATCGTCCGACGCTAAAGAAAACTTACGGCCGTGCGGCTAGTCAAGCAAGATCGATGCACGAGTCGCGTCGTTCAACTTTTCCTCGAAATAACGCGGCGATTCTGCTTACGAAGAAATCGTTGCTTACAGACCATAATAGCTACGATTATCATATCCGATGAAATATAGTGGACGACTGGGTGTACACGAATTGCAGCGACAAAACTAGTTTCTCGCGCGCGTACATCGAGCGCACTCGCAATTCTGAACGAGCAATTTGCGAATCGGAAATTGCCGAAAATAGGCAACCGTCCGCGATCGTCGCTCTTTTCCGCTCTCAAATTCCCACTTTCATTTTATCTTTCACCTTCCCCTTTGTATTCGCCTATCTCTCCCATTCGTCAGATTTATCAGTTTCTAATTAATTATCGGAACGTTGTACGAGCGTATTAAACACCGGATACTGAGACGCGCGGTGTGACGGACGCATGGAGAATAGGAGGACCAACCGATCCAGCGATCGTAAATCTCGTTAAGTCTCGAGTGGGATCTCGAGAAACATTTCGTAATCGATTAGCGGGTCGCCGCACGAGGCGGTAGGGCTGCTTAAATTACGCTCATCTGCCGGCCCGGTCGACCAATTATCTGTAATTTTACGTCGACCCAAATATTACGTTGTATCGGGGCTTTTTCGTTTGTTCGCTTGGATCCGTAAATTCGTCGTTATTACCAAACGCTGTGTGACTGACCCGCGCGTCATTCCTCCTCCTCTTCTTTCTTTATCTCTCTGCCTTTTTCCCTCTCGCTCTTTCTTTACGTACAATACAGCTGACACGCGATCGCGCGATTACAAGGATCAACGCCGATTCGACCGCGAGACGGAACGCGACCAACGAGAAGAAAGCTTATTATACGTAATATGTACGACGAGGGAAAACTCGATTATCAACTGCTGTAATACGCGTTCTATCGTTATCTGCTCTTTTTTAGCACGTTGACCGCCACGACACCCGTATTCGGGTGACAGCAAAGTTCGCGGTGGGACCGCGTCACCCGTATTCGGGTGGCGCTTATTTGACTACTCGCGAAGGATCGTCGTAGGAATTTGAAAAGATATTCCACAGGAAATAATGAAACTATTGAATTGTTATGAAGGTAATACGAAAATGATTTATTGAAAAAATTATTTAGAATGAAAAACTTTAAAGAATTCTATACATAGCTGAGGTTGGTCGGGACGATTTGGACAATAAGTTGTTGATTTCTTTAAATTCTCTCGCGTCTTTGTTCGGTCCATTCGACGTCTTTTATTTGCATAACGTAGTTTGCACGCGCGTCTAATGCTTCTTCCGCAATCATTTTTCCCAACGGCGATATTGTGCTAATTCCGTGGAAGACGAGGATTGTTTGTATCTTCAGACAATCCTAATAATTTTGCAGCTAATGATACTCTAAATATTCCAATCTTTATATCCTTCCTTGTTGCAATTTTGTAAACTGTCAGAGAGTTTACGACAGAAATTGCCAGAAGGAGTTGAATGCCAAGTTTTCTGTACCGTTTGATTCCTTTTCTAATCGTGGTGGCATAAGAAACCATTTGGTCGGAATAATCTGTACCACACTTTCCTTCGTTATATTCAACAACAGCTAGTGGTTTTAATATTGCAGATGTCTGTTGGCTTGGAGAGACAGCACGAACGCTACGATTTTTTTTCTGCTCGGTACCACGATGGGAGCGTGTTTTGTCGATAAAATTCTCACATCCCGTGTATCTCTCCATTTGAGTACGACAATCCCGTTATCNATCTTCTTTGGATATCATCTCCCGTTTACTTAGTTTGCGACGAAGAATATCTTTTGGGAGGAATTTTCGTTATTCCTAAGTGTTCCCGCTACATGTGTCTCGCGGTTTAGTCATAATATCGCTAATTCATAACTCGTGTAAAAATGATCAACGTATGCTGTAGACATACATCGTGTGTCAATGCTGTTTCTCTAACACCGTCAGCTGATCTACCAGAATAAATTTTCATTGCCCATGTATATCCCGCGCTTGAGCGTAATTTGAATAGTTTGATCGCGTATTTGTGTGCTGTATTTGCTATATATCGTTCGAAGATGAGTCTTCCGCGCCATGGAATCAACGTTTCATCAATAACAACGTGTTCTCGAGGCGTGAATACTTTTTCATACTTCCTTTCCAGTTCGTCGAAAATTTTGGACGACTCGCGTTACTAAAATATCGATGGGAGTACCAATCAGAGAAAGTTTGGTACAGCGGTACGCGTGGCCCGAAGGAGATTTCATTGAAAACACGCGTGGCAGTCTCGGCGTTAGAAACTTCAAACTCTCGGTTTCCTTGGCTCTGCATTTTTTGTTACAAACACAGCTGCGAGTCGATGCTCTCTCGCGACTCGCGTTTACTTTACGAATAATCGATGAGCACTTTATCGCGAGATAACGCGCAGCTTGACGTAACTTGCGAGGATAGGTAGAACAATGAACGGGTTTAGGTAGAGGTAGCGATAAATCTCAATTAGAGAAAGAGAAGAGGAACGCAGCGAGGCGAGGCGAGGCGATCGACGTGGCCGCGCGTTTAATTATTCTTTTTGACGCGGTATCGCATCGTGCCCCTCGCGTTTCCGGCATCTCGGACCGGTCTCGACGTTTCCCTTCGAACGGCCAGGCTCGGCGGATTTTTTCCATCGATATTTCCAATTTCGTCGAACTGGCTGAAACAAACGTGGGAAACGCGAAAACGCCGAAACAAGACGAGTACCGTTCGAATCGAACTCTTAAAAAATAACCGGCCACCGGGGCCTGTACTCTCAAACCGGCGCGTATTTTCCGCGCAAGCCGGAAACGTTGGGCAACGCGTTTAGCCGACGGCCAGCGAAATCCTTGCGCGAGATCGACGGGTGGAAGCTCTTCGGTGATCGGCGAAACAAAAAATTTCCCCGCCGCGTACCAGTCTTCCCACTGACAGATCCTCTTCGAAGACTCGCGTGCCTGTCGATTCGCCAGATTTAAATCGTGAATTCGTTTAAAACGATCCGCCGGTTGTCTCGATTTCGAGGCTGCTGACGTAGAACCGCGGCTGGCAAAGTCAATTTGTAAAGCAATGGCCACCGCCGCTCCGATTAAGTTCGCAACGAGCAAAAGTAATTCCGAACGGCGAGGCAAGAAAGTCGTTGCGCTCGTTCCCTCGCTGGGAATATCACGCGAATTTCTAAACGTTCGATCGTACGTTTCGTTCCTCGCTCGCTGCGAATAATAATAATAACAATAGCAATAATGATAAAAATAATAATAATAATAATGACGACAATAATAATAATAATAATAATATAAATAATAGTAATAGCTGGAGCAATAATAACGGCAATAATAACGCTCGTAATAATAGCAATAACAATAACAATAACAGTAATAACGACAGAGCGTTATTACGCGTAATAATTTTCAACGGCGTAATCGTTAAGAAAGGACGACGTCCCAGGGTAACTGCGCCTATAATCGTTATCGTTACGGTTTACGTCGCTGTGTTTCCTCCTGCTTCTCCCTATCTTCTCATCTTCCCCCGTCTCTTCCCTCTTTTCCACAGCCTCGTCTTCTTTTTACTCCTCTGCCTCTCCGTCTTGCCGCCACGGATTCGCGTTGTGCCGCCTACGGTTCCACCCAACCAATTCCAACAACGTTCCAAATTATCCAAACTTTCTTCCCTCTGTTCGTCTAATTTTTCCATTTTTCCACCCGATCGATCGAAACTTATCGATTCGTGATTTCTCACTGTCTCTGTTTGCCAAAAGCTGCGTCGACACATCGGAGACACAGTAAATCACGAAGCCGATAGATCGCCGGTGATCTCCTCGCGTCGCAGTTCGAACGTTTCACGAATTAGATGAAGAAATTGAACTTTGTATATGATAATAGAATTTATTATGCAAATCAAACAGAGCTACGGTTCAAAGTGTTACAAGAGAGTGAGTCAAAATATTTTAACTGATTGATTCGGAGCGCTTATTTCGGAGGGTTTTTATACTGTGGTTTTTTAGTCTCTCTGGAGGGGCTGTCGTCTGGACTATCTCAGAGACGCCCATTTCGTTATTATTTGGTTATTGTTTCGATGGCTGTAGTATGGATGTAGGATGTCTGGCCTATCCTATTGCTGTTTCTGAGCGAGTGGTCTCCTTGAGCGTGTGACAACAGCAACGGTACCAGCAGGTTAAACATCGAGGAAGCTCGGAAGATTCGTTGTGGTTTCGCGAAATTATCCAAACTTTCCTCCCTCTGTTCGTCTAATTTTTCCATTCACCCGATCGATCGAAACTTATCGATCTCTCTGTTTGCCGAAAGCTGCGTCGGCGGTGTGACGACAGCAACGATACCAGCAGATTAAACGGCGAGAAAACTCGGATGATTCGTTGTGGTTTCGCGAACCAGTCCACCTGGAAGCAGGCTGCAAGCTCGCGTCTATCCTCTCGAGGAAGACGTTGCGAGAGAGCGAGGCGATTCGTAGTGGTGGCACACGTACTCGAAGGAGAGCATTAGTTTCAACGATTATTAGAGTTAGTTCTGGCCGAATGAGTTTCATAAATGCCCGGGGAAAACTCCAAGCGTATACTTGTATTTATACGAGTAGGTAGACGGAGACGGGAGGGTGCAGCAGAGCGGAGGAGGACGGAGAAAGAGGGCACACAGAGGGTGAGGAGGTAGTATGGGGGTGAGGGAGAAGGAGAGAAAGAGAAGGACGGTATTCGCGGAGCCAAAGTATCCGTCGTTCCGCTTCGTCCCCAGGGGTTGGGCGCGTGCTCCCTCTTTCTCTCTCTCTCTCTCTCTCTTTCTCTGTCTCTCATTCACTGGCTCTCTTTCTCTTTACTTCCGTACTCTCCGCTCGGCCTCCTATTATTATTATTTTTTATCACAATATTTGCTTTTCCCACATTCTGTTTTATGTTAATGGTCGCTGCCTGCCTCCCTCCACTCGCCTCGTCCTCGCTCCTTTTTCTCGCTGGTTCCCGCTTCGTATGCATGGCCTCGGGGAACTTTTAGCATTTTGTCTCGAATTTAAAAAGTTTTTCCGCCGCTCTCGTCCTCCTGCCCCTCATCTTCTTCGTGCAACCCCCGCGCCGCGATTCTCCCTACATTCTCCTCACCTGTGCACCACCTCTGCCCTCTTTCGCGCGCATCTCCGTCTTCCTTCCGTTTGCCTTCTAACTTATTTCCACGTATCTGGCGGCGATTCGTCTTGGTAATCGGTGTAGGTGCGCGCGACCGGAACTGTCGCCTTGCAAATAGTTGTCACCCGTCGTGGATTCAAGAAGAACTACGGACGTACACTGGACGCACGGAGTAAATGGCTAGTGGAGCGCGAAGAAGGAAACGAATGGTCAGCGTTGAACGGAACAAGAGGTTCCGAAGTTTCGTGAAACTGATTTCCCGTGGAATCGATCGGTTACGATAGAAAAAGACGCGGAGGCGAGGCTAGGAAGAAGAAGAGGAAGCAAGATGATACGCGTTCGCGCATCCTGCGGTTTTGTATCGCGAAGCGGGCAAACAGGCGTAGTAGTTTCTCTGGAGGCCGAAATCCATAAGTTAAGAATTTTTCGCAGAGTGGAAAACTTTCGAATAATATAGCGTTCGGTCTCCACATCCGAGTTTCGCCGCCAAGTTTCGTAATATATTACGCGCTTCTCTGGCTCGTCGTGGCTTTAACGGCGCGCACACTTCCACAACAAATTGGAATTTTTACGTTTGAAACTCGGTCGCCACGTTCTACGCTCGATCGTCGCGTTGCGCTTGCTTCTCCATCGACTTCGTAAACGACCCGTCTCCACCGATCCGATGTCCCCCCGTTGTCGCGTATCCTTTGACACTACAACTACCGATAGTTAATACGAAGCTATTTCTACCAAAACCAGTGAAAATGACTGGTTTGTGAAAAATACGTAATAATAGAATATTTGTATATTTATTGATTTATTACTTTCTTACGGAAGCAATTCCATGTTGCGTAGCACATTTTTGGTATTTTTAATCCAGCTAGCACCATCATACCTATACGAGAGTTGACACGTTTATAAAATTGTAGAACCAGTCGTTTTGACTGCTGCGGTATTTCCAGCGTTAGCATCCAGCGATCTAGCGATCGATCGGGAATTTTCCTCTTAACTGATATCGTCGTATCGAACGATACGCAGTAAAAATTGTAAAAACGTGTGGCAAGTTGTACGAAACGGGGAAACTGGTTAATCGGGGTCCGATAAACAGATTGCAGAACCCATTTACACTTTGACAAATATCAGTCATTTTTATATAAGTAGCCTTGATACAAAATTATTTTCAGTTTGAATACATAGAAAACAAAATAAAATTCATTGTATTATTCTTTTAGTTATCGTTGCGAAAGTCATTACATCATTGCGGAAAAAAGATGTAAGATGAAGTAGGAATTTTCAAATAGAATTGTAAAACCAGTCAGTTTCACTGGTGTGGTAGTTCTAGTGTTAACGTTTCGTCGTAATACGAAGACTCGCGATGGAGGCAACGCGAATGCTGGTACGCGCGCGTCGTTCGACGCGATTAGAACCAGATCGTTGACGCGGTCGCTATTTTACCTCGCGTCTTTCTTCTTAAGTACAGGAAGCTTCAAAACGATCGGTGTAGTTGGCAGGAAATAAAGTTGCGGCGATTTCTTCGGACAAAAGTGACGGAAGGAAAAGTTTCCTTCCTTTTCGGTTCTCTTCTAGCGGAATTATTTCGTTGCTGTTGATTCTGTTGGAACGAGCAAGGGGAGAATCGGTTTCGTGGTGGGTAGAAATAGCCGCTTTATCGACTCGAAATCGATCGATTCGCGCATCGCAGCCTCGCGCGAAATATTAAAAAAAAAAAGAGACTCAGAGAGAGAGAGAGAGAGAGAGAGAGAGAGAGAAAGGGAAAAACCGGAAAAAAGAGAAAAAGGAGAAAGGGATAGAGAGGGAGTAGAATAGAATTCCTCGTATCCCCGCTCCATAACTTTTGACGAGTTTCAGCGAGTCGAAACCGTGGCGAGATGTGGATATAATTTTATCCAGTTTTTTATTGCGGACATGTTGAACTGGTAAGGGCTTCGATAGCGGCAGCTGAATCGGAAATATTGCCCATAAATATCGGAGATACCCACCCAGCCACGTGTAACTTCACGCACGTGCAGTCTCGCGCGTACGTACGCGCGATCCTCGCCTGTGTGCCTCCGCGCGAATTCCTACACGCGTGCATCGCGGCACACACGTGAGCTCTGCCTCCTCCTCCGCCCCCTATCCGCCGCGTACCTGCAGATAGCCGATTCGTATCGTCAATCCTGGCTACCCTATACCCTGCACGGTATAGGGCCTACGCCGCCGCGTCCCGTATCTATTCCGCGACGGCTCTATCGCGAAATGGATTTTTTTTCAAAATCGTGAAAGCGCTGCCGCTCCACCCCCGCCGCCACCTCTGCTCTCCTGCCTTCCCTCCTTCTCTTCCGCCACCGTGCACTCCTCCACTCTGCTTCGCTTCGCATCGCATCGCCTCGCATACTACTCTGCGAACCGCGGTTACGCTGCAAAAAATGTTTCGAATTCCTCGAATCGCCGCGATTAGTTTCCGTCTCGATTGTTCGATCAGCCGGTCATTCGCGGCCGATCCTCGGTGTACGGTGTATGGTGGCCAAATACAGCGCCGTACACAGCGTTTGATTCGTTGTCGTCCTCCATCATAGAAGATTCTTCTATGAAGAAACGCGTGAAAAGGAATCTATTAGGTTGGCAACTAAGTGATTGCGGGTTTTGTCATTAGGCGGTTCGACAAAATCTGCAATCACTTAGTTGCCAAACGAGCCCGCCACCTCTTCGAGAGCGTGCGACGTACGTTTTTATCGCGACGCGTGTAACGACGCAAGGTGCGTGCCGACCAGAGCAGCACGGCTTGCCGCGTGGTTCGGAGCGCGTGCGAAAGGACTCTCGGCGCGGTGGAAGCGCGACAAAAGGCGAAGTGGGTCTTTCATTGGCCGCGGTAGAAAGCGCGAAATAAAAAAGAAGCGAGGAGAACGAAGTGGCTGGATCGAGACCGCATGGGCGCGGGAATCGTGGGGGATGAGCTCTGTACAGTGTGGAGGGAGATAGCAGTAAAGGAGGATTCGCATTATTTTAAACGCGCACCTCCGACCCCCTACCTCCGTACTGTTCGCTCTACCTCCCTTTCTCTGTGGCCGCGTCTCCCTTGCCTCTTCCCGTTGCCGCTTTGCCAGTGGTTTTCGACCGGGTTAGGCTCTGCCGGATAAACGCGGCAGAACAAATCGCCGAGAACAGCACGCAAAAAGTGTCGGAGAAAATTCGTCGCATCGCCGAGACGGATACGCCCGGAACAGAGGAAACGTTTGCCGCTTTCGAGGCTGTCGGCTTTCAGCTACACCAACCCCCTTCAACCCCAAACCTCTCGAATACCGCGATCAACCATTCTTTTCCTTCTCTCGCACTGTGTCCAATTTTTTTCCCCGATTTTGTCACGAGGAGGTCGCTTCCCGTTTAACTTGCGAGTCGAACGACTCGAAACTGATCGATCTTCTTCTTCGTAATAAACCGTCATTGCTAGTTACGATATTTCGGCGAGTTTACTGGATTGGAGCCATAGTCCAACCTATTAAATTCGCTTGTAAATTACGAATTATCTAAAAATTATCGGTGTTACCTCGGAAGTAACCCGAAGGGTTGAATATATTTTTATTTATTTGTTTATAATATAATGAGTATTTTTTAATTTCTAAGATAAAAATTAATTTTATTTAAATATATAATTATTCTATTTTATTTTAAGGGGTTTCATAAAATAGTAATATCGAATATTATTAATTTGAATTTATATTATATAAATATCGTATTATATTTTAGGTATATTGTAGTATTAGTTAATATATTAATAATATAGTTTCGTTTAGGCCCATTACCATTTCTCGTGTTTATTTACGTTACGTGCATTATAAACTTTTATTTTTAGAAAAAGATTTCTTCTTCTTCTCGTTGATGTGCATATACATAGTTTCTTAGATACTTTTATCAAACAATTTAAATTTAAATTCAAATGCTTGTATTTAGTGATTCAACTGTCTTAATATGAAATTAATAATGAATTTGCATTAAATTTTGAATTATTAGCTCGATATAAACTCACAGTCTTACGTTCGTCGTTAAATTATGTAATTTAAATAACAACTTAAACTATACGTTATTCAACTAGATACAGTGATTGTCAGAAGCTTTCATCCAAAGTACTTTACTACAAATAACTTTACCAAATCGTTGAAATAGAAAAAGCACATCTAAAAATAAAAATTTGACATTAAAAGTCTCTTTCGCTTCATAAGGCGATAATAGATGAACAAGAATCTCTGTTTTATATTATTTTATTGAATTAGGTATCATCCATTTCGTTCTATTTCTATTATCATATTCGCATAATTCAATAAACTAATATAAAACAAAAAACATTGTGCGTCTATTATTTCTTTGTAAAACGAAAGAAACTTTCCGGACAATCTAATAAAAGTACGTTCTTTCTTTACAAAATCGTTAATAATAGGATCGACTGACCTGCTCTTCTTATCCGAGGGAAATTACATGTACCGGGTCAGACTGTCGGACAGTAAAATTTATTTTATCAGCTCTCATACACACGAAAATACGGTCATCGTATAATACACTGTCATCTACACACCATTGACAGGGCTTGTAACACAATCAACAGATTTCAAGACCTTGAAACCCGTCCCTCCTCCCCTTCGTATCTTTCGATGCTGCAGTTTCACATTCCTAGACTCGAACACCGGTAGGTTAATAATTTAACGAATCTCAACATTTGCCAGTGCCGTCGATACGTTTTCATCGCAGCAACAACTCTGCCTTCTTTCCATATAAATTATTCGATGTTACCGCCTCAGCGTGTGTTCTTGATCTCTGTGTATTTATTGATAACTCATTATCCTTTGATACGAATGTTACGCGTGCCTCAAACACAGCCACTGAGCCATTTGGATTGCCCAGGGCCTGCTTGTTTCACATTTAAAAATGCCGATACGTTACACCTCGCCTGTACAGTTTCGTCTGAAGATAAGTCGTCTCATTATTAATGTAGCAACACGCTCGACACCGGTCAGTTGCCTATTACGAGTCGACTGTGCTATTCGGCTTCGCTTTGTCCTTGAACGGGACAAGAAGGAACACGGAGGCTGGAGATAGCGGCAAATCATAAAAATGATTAACCGAGAAACATATAACACATTAGGATCGCTGATATTAAACTGAGAAAGCATTATACATATTTTATTCGTCTCCTACTAAACGACGTCACTGTTCATTCGAACAGAAAAATTTACGCTTCTTCGCTTTCCTACAACTTTTACGCCTTCTCGGAACTCTCACTGTGTCGGCGACTTCGAATAAAGAACAGAGTATAACGCGTTGCTTGTTTCGTTTAACAAGTTGCTTATTTTCTAGAGAAAATTATTTCTCGCTGCTTCTCCCACGTCTGCAATATGTCTTTACTTTCAAAAATTCCATGCAACATCTTGCGTTTCCTATCATTTCAGATTGATACACTCGTGGAATGGAATAATCACGACTACAATAGCATAATGTCTAGATTCAATCTACACCCCCTATATATCTGTCTATACAATAGACGTACTGTTGAGATCATCTTTCTTCACAAAATCGTTAATAATAGGATCGACTGACCTGCTCTTCTTATCCGAGGGAAATTACATGTACCGGGTCAGACTGTCGGACATTCGAATTTATTTTATCAGCTCTCGTACACATGAAAATACGGTCATCGTACAGTACACTGTCATCTACACACCATCGACAGGGTTTGTAACACAGTCAACAGATTTCACAGTCGCTTCCATCTTCTCTCCGATCCCACCGATAAACTTAAACGTTCCATGTGTTTCTTATTAGACACAGTTTTTTACAACCACGCATCTTTATACAAACGTGAAACCTAATCTGTCGAACGTTGTGATCTTTATTTTGATAGAACAAAATGAATCATATACAGTTCGACAAAATAATGTAAAACGAAAAATTTTGTTCGTCCATTATTTCCTTATAAAACGAAAGAATCTTTTCGGACGACCTGATACTTGGCTTTGCTATTCCCTCGGCTTCTATCTAACACGCGTGGCGCACTTAACACTTTACCGACCGCTAGCGGTCCAACAGCATACGCACGTCCGACCGGCAGCTCAGGCGCAGATTTTCCCTGGCGCCGGCTCTGTTTAAGTTTGTTAACTCTGTTTAAATTTTTCAAATTGGTATAAAACTGTGACAGCTTACAACGCAGCTGAACAAGGTACCTTGGTACTAAATAACAAATCACTGCTCAAATAATGAGAAAGATTGTCGGCGACGAAAAGCCGATTAATCGGCTATCAGTGGGTAAAGTGTTAATCTTCTCAGCGGTCGACTCAAGTCGCGTCCAGTGAATTCGTAGCGCCCCATGTAGGCTCACACGCACGCATTAACGCAGCCAATTCGCAATGTATCCTCCCTTGTGGACACTTAGTTGGACGAGCAGAGGATCCTACCTGCATCCTACATTTAACATCGTTGGAAAAGTTCCCTGTCCGTTTATTATATCGAATGAATGAATAAAAGAGTAATTTTGAAATCGGTACGCGTGGAAATAAAGCGGCTGAAATTGGTGCAAAGCGTCGGACAAGTACGTCGGTGGTACCGTGGAAGGCGCAATTGATATCGAACAGTTAGAATACCTGCGAGAGAAATAAAAGGAATCGCGCGGAGCTATAGAGGGAATCGATGGAAACGATTCCGACCGTTTCCACGATATATACAGGTTGTCGTCGATAAGGTTGCACGCAGCAAAGAGCCACGCATTCGACGTATTCCACGCCACTCTACGCCTTTCCACGGTGTTCCACGACCGACGTTTAAACGGTTTCCCCGGTTTCTTCGAGTAGATGTTCACGCGGCAATGTTCGCAACGGTGACTAGAGGATGAAAAGGACGAAGAGGTTAAACCGAAAGTGCGACTCGTTCGAACGATCGGTGTATGATGGTGGTGCGAAACGGAAACGATAGATGGGCCGCCAAGCACTTGTAGCGAAGCACTCGACAGCGAAACTATCCAACGATTTCTGTCCCGTGGCTTGCTACACAAAGACCGTATCTTTCGCTGGACGACGGCAGTGCTGTGGTTAGCGTAACTAGTTACGAACGTTAAGACCAGGATCCCGGCACTCACATAGTTCTGGTTTTCTACGATTTTTAAATGAAAAGAAAGAGAATGATCCGGATGATTGGAAGAAAATCCCCCAATCACCGGATGAAGAGAAAAAATCTTACACACCAGCAGTACCTATCACGACGACCTATACCACCTGACACCCGACGTACCAACTACTAGGTTCCGATTCCTCGGAGATGCTCGATAGTTTACGCGACGCCATTCTCGGAATCTTTCGGGCCAATGCCTCGTACGCGTTTAGCATCTACTCGATGCTTCCTCCTCTCGGATGCTAAGTACGCCCTCGGATATGAACGTGATTAATTACCAGCAAATAGGAGCCGACGTAGATTGATATATCGAACGTTCTTGCAGCTTTCCCGTCGATTTACGGTCGCATCTATGGGTTATGACAATGGGGACAGGCCGGTCGTGGGAAGGGATGCTGTATGCGGCGGTTGTCGTCGATGCTCGTCCACTCGTCGATAGGCCGAACGAAGAAACGAGACGAATAGATAGCTGGATAGATAGGCGTACGCGCACGGTTCGTTAAAAGAGGAGCGAGAAGAATCAAGAGACGAAGCAAACGTCAGCGGGGAGGATAGTCAGCGAGGACGTCGTGGAAAAAATGCTTTGTGACGAGGCAAAAAGGGAAAAAGGGGGAATAAACGCGCGGAAACGATATCGCGTTTCTTTCGCCAATTTTATTCTACTTGCCACGCGTTCTGCAAAAATAGCACTGTGAGAGACGAAGAACCATCGGCATAGAAAAATACCACCACGTCTTCCTAATAGTCGGATATTCTTCGAATTTTCCACGATGATTGAGAGCAAAGACGGGAAAGCTTCGATCGCGTCGCCGTTGCAAGAGTCGCAATGGTACAGGGATAAGGAGAATTTCTCATTTCGCGTGTATGGGTGATCAGGTTGGGCCGAGTCTGGAGCAGCTAGTCTTGAAATTGCCGCACGGCGTAGTAGGAATAATAATTAGTGAATTAATTAACGTACACATAATTATCAAGGAAAACGCGGTAACGAAAGGCGTAGAGCGAGGTTGGAAGTGCCAGCTGTCGCCTCATCGCTAACGTTACCACTATCCACGCTTCGTTCGGTTTCGCCTTCGATTAGGAATTATTCAGAAAATTAATTGTGCGTGAAGTCTGCCAACGCGACCCTCTTCTCTCTTTCTCTCCGTCTCTGTTTCCTGTTTCCCGTTGCTCGGCGGCCTCTCCTTCTCTTCCTTTCCCTCTTGCTTTCCCCGTGGTTGTGGCTCTGATTCTCCGCCACAGCTTCTGCCTCTCCTCGATTTCTCAGTCCGTTCTACTCTCTTTTCCTGGTCCTCGTTCCCCCGATACACCAGAGTAGCTCTCTCCGACCGTTTCTCTCTCTCTCTCTCTCTCTCTCGGTTTCTCGATTCGAGTCGAGTCGAGTCGAGTCGAGTCGTGTCGGGTCGCGAAGCGAGGCGAGGCGAGGCGAGGCGAGGCGAGTCGAGGCGAGTCACCCTACCGCGTACCACTTCCGCGGTCTTCCATTCTCCGCAACCACCCACACGCGCTGCCCCTCTCCTGTGTCGGGGTCGGAGCGCACCCGTCAGAAGTGGCACTCTTTTTTGCAATATCGTGCATCTCGAGCCTGTGCGTCTCGAGTCTGGGAAAATATGACGCATCGAATATAAAAAAATATACAACGCTCGCTCCATTATTATACCCCTGAAGCAGTCTCCCTGCGGTTTACCTAATTCTTTCCCTTTCCCCTTTGTCCCGTCTCTCTCGCTCCTCTCCTTTACTCTCCACCTTCGTCTCTACCCTTTTTACCTTCTCTTTTATTCCGCCGTGATTTTTATGACGACGCGGCTGCATCGCCGTTTCCATTCGATCGATCGATCGAAGAGGGCGGAACACGGTAAACTAAGAAGAACAGTCGTATCGCCTTTCGTTCGCCGGTTTCGGCCGCGTTCCTTGTGTCCGAGTACGACGTTGCGTATCGGACGGTCGGCAAAGTACGCCGACTGCGAGGTGGAGATCGCGTGGTTTTTCGACGGTATACCGTTGCGGACAACGAGTGGAGGCGGCGAGAGAGGATGGCGGGGGCAGGGGGCGATTGGAACGAGATCGACGAGTCTGTGCAGTACGAATTGCACCTGTATGCGGGCGAATCGGGGCCGCGCTCTACTAATAATTGCACTCATCTATTTATATTAATTATCGACGATTAGCAATACCAATTAATCGCATTATCGTACGCTGGCGCGCGGGCGCCTGGCTACAGCGAGGACACGCGTTTGCCAGCTCGGACGAGTGGACGATGCATCGTCGGATAGAGACGGCGTATTACATAGCCGTTGCTGGTCTATTGCCTCGTTGTCGGGATTGCCGGTGTTGCCGTTGTCGGTGGCGTTGCCGCCGTCGTCGTTACTGTTCTCGTTCCTGTTGCCGTTACTGGAAAGAGGGTGGCAGCCGCGGAGGGTAACCCTCCTCTGTATTAGGGGTGGGATCGTGGTACCGCGGCACCAGCGACGAGTCGCTCCGCCTCGTGAGTAATTTACTGTTATTGGTCGAATTATGCCACGGTCGAATGCATATTTATGCGGTTAATTATAATTTATGATAAAGCACCGTCGCGAACGACGATCGGCAGCAGTTTAACATGGAACGACGTGCTCTCCCTGACGAAGCGATCCTTTGCTAGAAATCCACCGAAATATCAAACCAACCACCGGCTCTTTACATACGCGCGTTTAACCGTTCTCTCTTTCTTCCGCTTGCCACCTTCTTTCTTTTTCATTTCTCGTTACGTTTGCGAGACTCAGCGCGATCAAAGAAACCGCAACTTCGCTTAGAATTGTTTTCCCGTAGATTGGCAACGACGATCGTCTCGATCTGAGGACAGAGTTCTTGGCACGCGCTGTCTCCGACTGCCACGCGAGACAGCAGCAGAGTCGTTGAAATTATGGCGACGCGCGTTTCCACGGAGGGTGCAACGACGGGCGAGGGGAAGCGTGCCGCGACCTAGGTAAACGTAGTAACGCGAAAATATACGATAAATCCATACGCGTATCCGCGGTGTCGCGTGCTCGAGGCGGAGAAGAGTGGGAATGCACGGCGAGGTAGCCCCTAACGGCAGGAGGGTTCGGGGCCTACAAAAAGCAACAACTCGGGTTGCCGCATAATGGGGTTTTCATATTTTCGCCGGTGAATGGCATCGCACATCGCTGAGTCGCGTAAATAGGAAGGCGCGTTGCAAGGTTTCGCGTAGAATGCAGTTGCAACTGCAACAGCAATCGCGAATACAACGGCGGCATCGACAACGAGCACGTCGACAGCGACGCGGTGTACGATACGCAGCGGATGGAGCGGCGTCGGGGCTGCAACGACGAGGACAGCGAAGGGATGACGGAGTCGTCGTAGGTCGTAGGCGATGCGCGCGATTTCTACCTCGAATCCACAACGCAAGCCGGAATTAATAATTCGCGCGAGTAACCGTGCGCCGGTTCCGTATCGCGTTAACCCACGGATCCTCTTCAGCCGGCTTTCACGGTTTACTCTATTTTAATCGACTACGTTTCCGCGAGATTCGCCACGGGAGACGCTTTTGTCGCGTCTCGCGAAATCCTCGCCTTTCACGCTCGTTCTTATATTATCGACCGCAATTATACGGACGAGCAAATCATCGCGCCCGAGCAAATTAACGCTCGTACAACCAAATAAAGAATTACCGCGATCGTCGCGTCTATTACAAAGACTCGCTCCTTCTTCCTTCGTCAGGCTGCGTTACGACCACGCGTCTGTCGTCGATGAGCCAAACGTTCGAGTGCGATTCGCGCAGCGAGAAGCTTGCAGGGACGGGGGTTGGGCTCTGAGTAAAATTCGAGTTCAGGTTGCCGTGTTGTTAAAAAAGGGATTTTTCCTGCGGTCGCGTAAAAGTCTGAGCAAACGAAGAAAAAGTTGCGCGATAGGCGGTATCTTGGTGGAATTGTGAGCCGCTGTCGTTTATTTATCGCGAAGGTGTCCCGTGTTTCGGACGCGGGCGCGAGTGGATCCTTAATCCGGTTTGCCGCGCAGGTTTCGAGGTACGCGAATTTGTCGGTGAAACAAGAGGGTTGCTCCGGGAAGTTGGTAAGGCGGGTTCGTAAGCTATGTATCTTATGACCGCTCCTTAATATCGGTGGAAGGAGGAGGCGGCGGCGGCGGCGGCGGCGGCGGATGCAAGCGGTAAATCGCGCGTCCTACGACGCTATTTACGCGAGAGAAGCTTTCTCGCCCTCGGCCTCGGCCTCGGCCTCCTCTCCTCGTTCTCGCAACACCGTCGGCTCTCCTACCGCCGCCGCTCTTAGTCCTATCCGCCCCTGCCTGCCGAGCTTAACTCTCCGTATCGGTAAGCGCGATCTAATGCGATTTGCATTTATATTAAAATATTAATATAACGTCGTGCGACGATGGCGATAGCTATGGCGACGGCGACAGCGACCACGATGATGACAGAGGAGGAGTTGGCGACCCGTCCAACCGCCCAACGGATCGCGTTTAAAGGGAAAGTGCGATCGCGAGCTCGAAAATGTCTCGATCGTAACAAGTTGGCTCATCGACGAGATCCAAGCGAAACATGTCGGCCAGAAAAGGAAGGAACGCGGCCGCCTAGCGTTTCCAGCGTTCCGACGTAGGACGGAAGCCGTGTGAAAAAGAGCGTACACGCGGTCGTATATCGTGCCACGCGGACATTAATTCCGAAAGGAAGGTAAGCCACGCGGCGTACGTACGTAGCCCCGGCACGAGTACCTTCCAGCTAATGTCACTTTGATTCTAGGTTAGGGCAACGTGCGCGCGGCGCTGCAAGGGCTTCGGCATGCTCGACCGTTCGTAGTAGTAGCCCGTAGTCAGCTTCTCGAGCTTGCTCGAGGCTCCCATACATATTCATAAATAAGATACTCGGTTTTTGCCCTCTTCGTCCTCCTCCTTCCCCTGCCCTACCCCTCGCCTTCCATTCCACCTTTCTTCTACTTAGTTTCGCGCTCTTTTCTCGTTCGCGCCGTCTTTTCCTCCTCGCGGGCTCTTTCTTCTCCCTCTTACTGGCTCGGCTCAGCCTGGCCCAGCCCGGGCCGCGACTCCCTGCGCTTCCTCACCGCACTCGCCACTCATCCACCCTCGATAGTCGCCGTTTTTCTCCTTTTTCCCGTCCATCCTCGGACGATGGCTTGGCCACGAGTAGAGGAAAAAGAGCAACTCCGGTTGCCTGGAGGAAGGACGAAGGGGAAGGAGAGGAATCGTATTTGCATGGAATCTCTGTTCTGGTCCCCTTCGCCGCGTGCCAAAGGTTTACGGAATTAAGACGCCGTTGACGAACGCGCGCTCGCCTTCCGCCGGCCGTCCATTCCACTCGCTTACCGGTCTGCCGCAGGCGCGTCTTTTTCTTCTACTTTTTTTTCACCAGCCACGGAAGCCGCGTTTCTCTTTACAACCGATGATTTATCAACGCGAGACGAGCCTTCCAACCGGGCAAACTTACTCCACGTGGTATTCGCTGGACGATTTTTGAAGCCGATAGCGCCACCGTTTCCTCTCTAGTGTCGTGCAACAACGGCCATCGAAAGTCTCTTTCCGTCTCGCGTAGTTGCACGGTCCAATGATCGAACGTTCGAACGATCAGCATTGCGATCAGTTGGAAACGCTTTTCTACTTCCCACGCGCGGTCGACCTTCACGGTTTCTTCCACTTGTTCTCTCGCATCGGACAGCTGCGGCCTGTTAATCTTGCTAATTATTAAACAAATTAACATTTCTAATTATCATTTATGCTTCCATTCTCTCGTGCTCCACGTTTATTGTTCGCGGTCGTTGCAGCCTCGTTGGTCTCTTTTTCCCTACTACCTCGAAATATAACACAGTTTTTATCGTTTCACGTATTGACATTATCGTCGCGTTCGAATTGAAACTTAACCTTCCGAACTATTGGCTTGGCAACTAAGTGATTGCGGATTTTGCCAGTACCACCTATTGACAAAATCCGCAATCACTTAGTTGCCAAGCCAATAATTCCGGCAACGTACTCGACCAGAGCAACGCGAGACAATCGAACGATAAACGCGCGACCAGCACCGGTTTTTCCGTTTCCTCGAATCTTCTAAATACCAAAGAAGATACTTTCGATTAAAGCGGCAAAAATGGGGGGGAGGGGCGCGACGTGCGCAAAGCAGGGAAGATGGTGTCGCGTCGCGCTAAAGTAACCCGAAGGGGAATGATAACGAAACGGGTGTCGCGGTATGGCGCATTAATGCGTCGCTTTGGTCCCCTAGGCCTATGGGGTAGGTCGTGCAAGAGATAAATTTCCAAAGACTCTTCTCATCCATTTGAATGGGACGATCGCGGCAGCGATCATATAGAGTTTGCTCGCTTTGTGATGCTAACGACCGGTGTTACTCGGAAATATGCAATGACTCCGCATATTTTCCACTTAATTGCATTCTCGCATTCGCCATTGTGCGAAGAAGGAGCGCAGTGATTCTGGAAGGCGACGTCACCGTTCGGCGAACGCGTCGTTAGAGCGCCGCGAGGCTGTTTACTCGTATCAGCTGCAACGGGATCACGTCCAGACATCCGCGCGTGTTATTTATTCCAGGACGACTCGTTGCGACCTCGTGGCGCGTAATCGCGCAATTG
Source organism: Bombus pyrosoma (assembly GCF_014825855.1). NCBI lineage: Eukaryota > Metazoa > Arthropoda > Insecta > Hymenoptera > Apidae > Bombus > Bombus pyrosoma. Next base: position 5,109,340 of record NC_057776.1, read on the forward strand.
GAAATGCAACGGTGGCACGCTTCGTTTCATCCAGCCTAACGACGTCGAGCACGCTTTTCATTTTTCCTCGCCGCGAATTCCTCGTTTGCCTCCACTCGCAAATATTCCGCTCGCTCGTTAAACACCGAGTTAATTATTCTATCGGTTTCCACTGTTGTGTGTCAGAGCCGAAGCTCGAACCACGTTTCGAACGAAAGACTCGTTCAAGTCGCGAACAATCTGCTTGTTCTTCGCGTAAGCATCAAACGTGGGTAATATGGTTTGGCGAAGAGACAGGGACCGACCAGCCGGCAAATAAAGCGCAAAGCTAGCGAGAAGTAAAAGTGTTTGGAAGGCGGGTCGCGTCAAGTATGAATCTTGAAAGGATACGAGTTTCATTTCCCGATTGCTCGGCGAAAGGTGGCATTATTTCCGGGCGACGCGGAAACCGAATTTTAATTCCCAGCTACTGAGCATAGTGGAGACGACGAGGACGAGAAGCAGAAGAAGGAGAACGATGGTAACGCATTCGTTCCGTTCGCGTTCTCCAATGATTTCGCGCGCTTCCGCCGGCTCTCGCTCGCTCTTCTCGCCTCTCGTCGTCACTCTCGTCGCAACGACGCCATCGCTCTTCTTCGCACCCTCCTACCGCGCCACTAATTGACGCAGGGTTGGAAAATCAAGATGGCCGACCTATTACGCTTTCAATCTCGTGTTCCCCTGTGTACCTTCCAGGCAACATCCTCCCTAAAAATAAATATCTTTGGCCCGCTCGAACGCTTCGTTTCGACTCTTCCGCCCCCGTCGAGTCTCGCCGAACGTCCCCTTAGCTAATGCGATCGAACGCCGTTCCTGCGCAACCTAAGGAGAAACTCGTTCATACTTGTATACATTTCCTTCGTTGTATTTGGCGGCTGTGAATATCTTGGGTGATCTGTCGTTTTCCCATTCGCTCGTATTGCGTCGTTAAGTTGGCGCGCGTTGCACCGCGATTGCGAAAGCAGCGCCTAGCAAAGTGGAAAAACAGAGCGTCGTTATTTCAGCGCGAACCAATCGACCAAACACGCGCCAGCGTCTCGACCAAAAGGGCCATTACAAAGTCATAGAGCGGCATTGAAAATTCCATTTTACAAAATTTGTTAGGGGGGTGGCGTAAAAAATAAAATCACCGATGGCCGGTCCGAGGTTAAAAGAGCTCTCGCGTTCTTCCTCCTCTTTCTTCTTTTCTTTCTTTCTTCCTTTCTTTCTTTCGCTTTATTTTATCGCTGCCCGTGTACGTACGCGTAGTCACGTTTTTTCCTACGTATACGCGAACGTATGTTTTTGTGTTTATCTTCGAAACGGACCGCGGAAGGAAAACGGAAAATAGAGTGAAACGAGCGCAGTGGAGCGCTGTTTTATTTTCCGAGCCGCGATCAAGAAAGCTCGTTACCTTTAGGAAGCACGCTTGCTCGCCAATTGATAAACTCTACGAGAGTGTAGAGTACGCGATGCGATCGGGGGATTGGGTTTATTAGTCGAGCCAGGGGAGGGAAACGAACGTGTCGGGACGAAGCGGCAGGGATTTGACAATTTCTCGCCAATGACGAGCGGAGACGAGAAATTGCCGCGGAATCCGTTCTCGCTCCCTCCGGCAGTCACTTATTTCCTATTTACCACCCTTCGTCTCTGCTTCCATGTTGGCCCCACGACGGCGAACCACCCCTTCCTCTTACGCGTAGATCACCCCTCGGTATCTTAACTTTTATCGTGTTTTAACCAAAATGGCGGGCTGTAAGATGGCTGCCGCGATTTCTTCGCGATCCACGTAGACGACCGTGTACGATTGCACGATGGGCCTGTAAACAACGATCGACGTATCGTTGTTTGTCGTAACGAGATGGTAACCCGGGCAAACGGATAATTTACGGGAAACAGAGAAGCAAACGTGAATGACGTTACCCGCTGACCTTTTTATCCTCATTTCGAAGAACTCTGGTCGAATTATTACCGACAGTTTCTATTTTCTTTCGCACCTCTGATTTCTCTTTCCTCTCGCCCATCCGGTTCTTCGTTGCGGCGAAGCGGCCCTCATTGTGGCCGCTAACCTTTTTATCGTTTAACCGGTCGGCGTCCAGCCTCACCCCTCAAGCCGTTCTCCTCGTTCGCGCTTTTACCTTTTTCCTCGTTTTCACGCTCACCCTCCGAAGCTTCGCTAATATTATATTATCTCGTTTCTTCGTCGACCTTTATAATTTTTCAGTCGTTCGACTTATTCCATCTCCTGCCGCCCCGTCCACCCCCGGCTGCATCTTATTCGTTCTTGGCTCGCGCTAGGTTTCCCTTGTCCTTTCTTTTTTCTTCGAGAGTGTCGTCCCTGTCGTGGCTCCTCCATCTCCTCGGCGACGTCGGTACGTCGAAGCCAGCCGGCAGTTTTCTCAATCAGGCCGTTACCGCGAAGTAATTCGCGGCGCTAACCTCGTTAAACGCTGGTGGTCGGGCGCGCAACTTGCCAACCTCCGTACAACGGCGATTCCTCACTTAAACCACTTACACTTTAGACGGCCAATGTTTTCCTTCCAAGGAATCTTTGCTTTCCGACCGATTACGCGGCTAACGCTTTCGCCGCGTTGTTCCGAGCCACCGTCGCCGACGGAACTTGAAACAGTTTTAAGCCGCCTGCCTCGTCGTTGTTGAAATGAATCATCTAGTAGATCTCGCTGGAAGCAACAGAGAGAAGCGTGGTTAGCCAGTTTTCGTACGTCAACTCGAACACGTTTAGCGAGCCGTGCGAAATCGATACGCGCCACATCCGTCTGATTTCTTACGTCTTGCACGGTGTTTTGCGTGATCTCGTGCAGGGAAGGCAATGGCAAGGTAATTCAAGAACAACGACAATTTCGATTTTATAGCGGCGATTAGGTAGGTCGCTGGAGGGGGGAAAAAATAGTCGGTGCGACGAAAGCGACTGGTGTCGGAGAAATTGCATCGCGTTTCAGTCAATGTTATACATATATTAGTGGGATCGGCCGACGAAACCGAATAACTGCGGCTTCATCGGTGAGTGGCTAGAGGGTGGGTTGGTACAGGGAAGGGAAATCATCGGAACGAACGAGGACGCGGCAATTCTCAACGAAGCAACTGCTTGTCGACCAAGCTACGGAGATAATGGAAGTTAGGCGAGCGTTGCGTATCGCGAGTCGAACGACGCATTACGAAATTACGATGGAAAGGACGTTGGACGAACGAGCGATGGGAATATGCGCGACAAGGGATAGGTAGACGGTGTAGGGTGGTAAAACGAAACGGTGACAGGGGCAGAGCAGAGAGGAGAAGAAACAAGCGAGGCGGAGGGAGTACGCGAGCTTCCGATTTGTCCCCGGCTTTCCAATATTCTTCTCGGTCGGCGATTGGAGATCGAATTGTCCGTTAATTGAAATGATTAATTGTCTCACCTCTGGCGGCCCTGGTCGAACGGTTCGCGTTCCGTGATTGCTTATTTACAAATAGGAAATTCGAAAATGTGCAGAATCGCGCGCGGTCCTGCAGCCTGAGCGGAAAGAGGAGACCTCGTGCGAGAAAGAGAAGCACACGATGGGCGACTGGTTTCTCGCGTGGCGTGTGCCGTACCAGAGAGAGAGAGAGAGAGTAGGCGAAACGGCAAGGGTTAGAGGCGTGAACTGGCTGCGGAACAGAGACAGGTTGATCGCACTCGTACGCGAGACACGGTCGACCTACGTTGTGGTAGTATCCGTGGAAAGGGGGTGGTGTAACTCGGATACTCGCTCGCTCACCGAGTTTCCAGCGGCAGAGGGGGCTGGCAGGGGGCACGAGATGGAGGCCATACGAGGGCCGCAATATCGTAGGATATTACGAATTTGCTATTTTCCGCGGCGGCCGAATTGAAACTGGGATTGTTAATTACTCGGTGATTATCGCAGGCAGAATCGAAGTCGCGCCGAAATTGCAGAAATCGAAATTACTTTCACGATCCTTCTTCGACTCTCTCTCTCTCTCTCTTCCCCCCCCCCTTTACGTTCATACACGTACACAGTCCATCGCCCCTTCTCATCGCCCCGTGTCTGTCCCGTTGACCGGTCGCGTTTCTTCCTCGGCTACTCGTTTCGCTCGGGGGTCGCAGAAGCCGAGGTCGTTTCCTCCGGTGCAACGTTGTGTAATAGGCGGCACGCGCGTCGTCCTTGCCGAGTAGTTGGACTGGTGCGTTGCAGGGGAATGGCCGAAGAGAGAAAAGAGTGTCGGACTGACGATACGGAGGAGCAAGTGGAGCGGGTCGTCTCGGTCAACGGCAGCGGGCAAATTGAAATTCGTAGATGCGGTGCAGCACGGCCGGCCAATTGGAATGCAGAATCATACCGGAAATGCCGAGTAATGCACCAATCAGAATCTGGGAATAGTTAGAGGCCCGGATGATTAGGAATGCGCGCAATAACCTCTGATTAATGTGATCAGTGTATGATATATGCCGTGTAGCGTGGCACGACGGCGTCGGTGGCGTCGGCGGCGTCGGCGGCTCGTTGCTCTATCCTTGTGGCTCTGGTACCGCTTACATGAATACCCCTCATCCTCATTCTCTCTCTCTCTCTCTCTCTCTCTCTCTCCCTGGTTCGGCCCGCGCGCGTCTCTTCTCATCTTTCTCTACCGGTCGAATTCGTCGTTGTCCGTTCTCTCCTTCGTTCGATGCTGCTGCGTCTGTCCTCGTCGGACGTACGCGCGTACGATTATACGCGCCTTACGTGTACGTTCACGCAAATTCCGCACACACGTGCACTGCGTGTATATACCAAGAGAGCAGAGACGAGAGAGAGAAGCGTACACGTGTACTCGTACGTATTGCTATGTGCACGCGTATAATATATCTGCGTCCACGGGCGGTATAGTTTGTGCAAGAGCTTGCCATCGGCCGGTTGCAAACGAGAGAACGTGGGCCTGGTCGTGGGTTCGTAGTGGAACGTGCGGCGAGAGGCGAGTCGGGGCCAAGGGAAACGGTGCGCGTGTATGTGTTGCACTGGCGTGGGATGGGCGAGTATGCATTTACATAAATACATAACGCGGGTGCATACAATGTTAGTGCTATGCTGTCAATTCTACCCTTGCAGCGAGGCAATTCTGAGTTATGCCAGAACGCCATGCCCTATGACGGGCCTCCCTCCTAGTATGCGGCTGTACCCTTCGCGCGCGCTTACCCGTATGTTTGTGCCTACCGTGTGCCGCACCCCGCTTCTTCTCTCGCCCCCTGGTCTCGCTTTCCACCCGGTTTCCACCCTCCGCCTATATCACTGTTCCCCGGTTCCTCGTGCGCTGCCACCCCCTCAGCCAGCCGAGTTCCTTCCGTCTCTGCGTGATTGCAACATTCATCTTTAAAGTTTTCTCGTCGTGCTAGCAAGTCGTCTTTCCAGTTTTTCTCATCTACTTTTCTCAACGAGAAAACAAGCCGCCGCTAATCGCGCGTATCCCGGCCGTGTCTCGCGGTTCCTTCGAAATTCGAACGAAGGAGTCGCGAATCTTCGAAAGATTCCGCGGCAAATGAACGCGACGCCGACGTGGCGAGTATTCGATCGAAACGCGAGCCGAAAGCAACATCGCCGCCGCCGAGATCACCGAGTCTTTGCGGCCAACTGCGAGCCCATTAAAAGCCACAGCCACTTACGCTTCCGCTTACATAATAATAACGGTGAATAACGAGAAAGCGTGTTTGTCCCGATGCTTGTTTTTCCATAGTTGGTCGGTCGGATAGAGAAGGGTGGCGAAGCCGCGGGTGGGGGATGGCACCAGCGCGAAATTAAAACTACTAAATCTCTTTTGGCCAACGTTATAAAGCGATGTCGCCCCCCACCACCCGCTCTATATTTCTCGTCGGTGACGATAGCGAAGGTGGTCCGTGAAACTGCAAGCACGTACGAACGACCGTTTTCATACCGTGCGTCGTCCTCTGGTCGACTGGTTCATTCAACGTTTTTCTCTTTTCTGTTTCAGGTGAGTACCTTTGGTTTGACAACAAGGAAAGCGGAACGCGTGTCGCCTGTCTCGAAGAACGTGACCGCGGCTTGCGTATTCCAGCGATTAGGTAGGTGATATCGTATGGCGTCAGCGGGACTCTAGATTCGTCTGCGGACCAGTTTAAACTGTAACGATGAATAACAAAGAGGCAGAGATTTGTCGGTCGGTCGATACCGAAACAACCGAGAAATTTCAAGCGGTTCAATATTTAATCCACGTTCTTTTCTGTATCTTACGGTTTTAAAGTATTCACGAGAAACGTTCGAATTCGCGGTAGAAAATCCTAAAATATGCTATACTTGCCACGCTATCGGTCAAAGGTCGCGAGCAACTTTCCGCGATATTAACCCGCTTTTCTTCGTCGCGTCCTCGTTTCCACCGGTTTCGCGCCTACCCCGAACCTTCCCAACCACGCGACGCAACCTACATCTTCTCTCTACCCTTTTCCTTCGACGGGAAAACTCGCGAAACGAAGTATTTCGTTGGCAACTAAGTGATCGCGGGTTTTGTCAATACCACCTATTGACAAAATCCGCCATCACTTAGTTGCCAAGCCAATACAAGCTGCTCGTGCTTTTAATTTCGAACAACGTGCGTCGATCGCGCACGCGGTTTTTCGAGCGGCGAGCAACGACCTGACGCTATTTCCACGAGTGAACACAAACGCATCTCGTACACGTAAGTAGTACGTAGCAGCGTATGAAGGCGGACACTGGTACCAACCTGCCAACGAAACAAATATAAAACACAAAATATATATTAATGCTTGGCAGTTTCTTCGCGAACGTTGTGCCCGCCGAGATAGCGAGACCGAGGCAGAGTTTGCGGGAGAAAAATATCGTATGAATCATTTATCAGTCTGGCTGCGTCTGGCCGTACGTGTGCTACGCCTGTGGTCGGTGTGTGCGTGGCGTGGATGCCGCTGTGTTGGCCGTACACACTCGCGCGTTCTTCAGACGCGCGATCTACAGCCAAGAAATTGCTTTTTTACCTCGCTCTAACTGCATATTTATCTTCGCGCTTTCGCACTCGCGCGAAATTCGACCGGATCTTCTTCGCATCGATCGTACGTACCGTTTACCGAGCAATTCACCGACCGAGCGTTCGCTTTTTCCCCCTCGAAACTCGAAACAAAGATCGACGCGACACGCGTACCAACGATTTTCCACGCGTTTCCCACGTCGATACGCGGGTCTCGTTTTAATCAAAATTGGAAAACGACAGCTCGCAAGAAATCGGACGGAGATTTCGTTGTTGCAGTTTTTACGCGTTCCACTTGTTCCATTCGGGCGAGGCAACGAGCCCGAGGTTTACGGGTCGAGGTTTTCGTCGGCAATTTCAGAAGCGACGTTTATCGCGTGCCTCGACGAAATTCGCCATTGAACGCGAGCCACGCCAGCCTTAAGCAAAGTGTCGCTTATTGTAATCGCGAGACTGCCGAAATTATTCCAACGTGCGATAATTCCGCTTCTCTCTCATCGTTTCTTTTTACCCTGTCACTGTGACGACGAAGCGCCGTTTTCCTCAAGTTTAACGAAATCGACCGGTTCTTTTCACTTTGTTACGCCAGCGGATGGGACAAATCCGGCGCGCCAAAGTCGATGCGTGTTCGTCTGCAAGAAGAACCTCTTGGATTGGCAACTAAGTGATTGCGGCTTTTGTCATCAGGTGGTAATGACAAAATCCGCAATCACTTAGTTGCCAAGCCAATAAGTTTCGTAGATCGAGACGTTTGAAAAGAGAAAAGGAAAAGATTGTCGTATGGCGAAACTGGAGTAGGGAAAGGGGAGAGAAGATTCGAATCGTCGATCGTAGGACTCGCGAGAGGGGAAAAAACGGAGGCTGGAGTTGCGATAGTAGAATAAAATCGTCGGTATATTTGCTCGTGTCAGAAGGAGAGCAGTACGGTGAATCCCGGATACGGAATCGAAGCATCCCGGCACCGGTAGCGACGCTTTATTGCGATTTTTATATTTCATTCCGTTGGGGTCCAGCCCGATCAAAAGCACTCTGCAGTATGCATGGGGATTCCGATCCACCTTTGGTACTTGGTCGTAGCGCGCACGGTTGTGCCGCGAGAGACCAGAGGCAAAAGCGAGCAAGAGGAGGATATTTGCCGAGAGAGAAACGCCGACAAAACTACTGACAAAGATCGACTGTCTACGCGGCCCGCTGTTGAGAGCAGGTGGCGGCGGGGGGTGGAGGCGGTGGCGAAAGGGGGGTGAGATGGCCGAGTGGGAGAAAGAGGACGAGAGGAAACACCAATTTTTCACCCTCGAATAAAATTATTATCGACGAATGAGTAAGTGGGTTGCAGGTTATCGGGTAGGAGGAGGTGGGTTGCGAGCGTGACGGCGGAAGGGCCAGAGGGGCGGCTCGCGATGTATGGCGTTTGAAAAAGCTCGCAGCGGCGAAGGCGAAAGAAAGAGGGGACACGCGGCGGTTCGCGGCGAGAGAGAAAGACCGCGCGGCCGGCTATTTTTAATATTTAAAATTTAATTTACAAAATGCCACTGGCTGCCCTCTTGCGCGTCCGAGGCTGCTCCCTCGCGCGCGCGTACCCGAACGCAATCGTTACGGTTTCGCTCGCTCCACGACCCGCGCTGTTTCCTACTCTGCCGTTCTCTCCCCGTACCCTCGTCGTTGCTCGCTCGTCACCCTCCGACTCCACCGCCCTACGAGTCTCTTCCCTTTAAACCTCTTTCGCTCTTTCGACACGCTGACATCCTTTTGTTCGTCCGTCCGTCCGTCCGTACGTCCGTCCGTTCGTTCGTTCGTTCGTTCGTTCGTTCGTTCGTTCCTATGTACGTACGTTCGCTTCTTGCGTCGATCATCCGACAGAAAGAGAGAAAAGATGTCGTGCGAAACGATGGAAAATCCGATTGCCCGCGGTCGACCATTCGATCGCTCGTCGATGGAGAACGCGGGACAAGGACGAGGAGTCAGAGCAAACGGTTTTACGAGGAGCGCGTATAGTCGGTCGGTTGGTCGCTCGCCTCCCCTCGACGCGTATGCGTCGTCGAAGAAGGGCCGCAGGGCGATTATTTGCGCGCAACATCGGTGTCATTGTTATCGTCGTTGCCGTTGTCCCGGTCGTTATTACCATCTCACGCTATGACAATTCCACTTTTAGCGCGCGTCTCTATCTTCTTCCTTCGCCTGATCCAGGCTGCGCGTCGCGTCGTTCTGTTTACGGTGCTCGTCGCGAGGGAGATAGCAGGCGCCTCGACGAAACTTAAGCGGTCGTGTACCTTAGGTATATGCGGCGGCTTCGCGTGTACCTACATAATACGATGTAAGTTACGACGCGCCATGTAACTTTGGCACTTTGGACAATAGCTGCGTCTCTCCTTCTCTCTGCATCTGCCTGTGCCTCTACCGCCTGTGCAGCTCCGCTCGTCTTTCCAGCCAGCCTGCTCCTTCCTATAGACATTCTTTGCCGAGAGTGGTACAAACGACTACTAAATACCCGGCGGTGTATCGCGCGACTGGAAAACCCGACCGAGCACAACGTGCCGATATCTCAGATGACAGGTGACCAGCGGGTATGGTTGCGTTAACGACGACGAAAACTCGTCGTTTCTCCGCGAACGCGATGCTTCTTTCTTTTCAAATTCCAAGCCTTTCGTTCGTTTCAACGAACGAGAGTTTCGATCAACGTAGCGACGGTATGCTACGAAAAAATCGCTGCGATTTTTCGTCGCGTCTTTATCGATCGATCTTCAGCGGAACAGAGAGGCAACGTGGTACGTACGATGGGTGGACAGAAACCGAGGAGTCAGGTTCTCCGAAAGCCGATCGCCCAATCGATTGCCGATCGTTGACGTGAGAATGGGAGCCGCAGCAGCGAGCAGCGAATAGCGAGTAGCGAGTGGCACGCAGGTAATTCGAACGTGACGACGCGGCGGTGACGGTGGTCAGAGGTCAGTCGTGAATCGCGGTGGCGGTGAGTTAGTCGCGTCAGGAGCATTGACGATGGAGTAGAGGGGGGGGGGGGATTTGGATGTGGATGTGGATGGAAAGGGAAGCTGGAAAAGGGGTGGACTGACCTGGCCTCAAACGACCGACGTATCTCTAATCCAACGCCATAGAACTGACCGGTGCTATTTAGTCTGAATTGTATCGGATAAAGCGAGTACCGTGTAGCACCACCATAGTAACACCATGCCCTCTGTCGATCTCACCGTTGGTCCTCTCTGTAACTCTGCTGTTCGGTCCTTCTCTTGGTCCACTCTCCGCTCTCCAGCTCTCCCTCTCTCTTTCTCTCTCTCTTCCGCCCTCTTTCCCCTCGTTGATTCCCTATTTCGGTCCGTTGACTGGACTCTCTCGCTCGCTCTCGCCATCTCGAATACCCTTGTGCCGCGTCCCTCGGCCTCGCTCGGTCGTTCTCTCCGTTCTCTCCGTTCTCTTCGGCCGCCCTCACCCCCGTGGAATCAATTGCGGTCGCCATGACTACCGTAATGGAGATCCAGGACCAGGAGGGTGCCTTTTCCACGGGAGGTTGACCAAAGCGTATCCCGTAATGCCTACACGTCAGGACGAAATCAAAGACCGGGATCCGACGCATCGTCGACCTGTACGCGATTCGTACGCGAAACCTTCCCTTCCTCCCCACCTTCCGTTCTTCTCTTCATCCCTCGTTTCTCCTCTTATTGAGCTCGATCGCGCGGAAAGATCGTCGGTCGCTTTTGACGCGCGACCGGAACGCCGCCGAGGATAAACGAACGAATCTGTGTCGCTGATGAAACGATCGCCGACGATGCGAAACGCGATTCGTTCGGTCGAGTCACGGCCCAAGAGAACGGAACAGGTGTTTCTCCGTCGAAATGGCCGAGTGTAGGTCGAAGAGCCTGTGGGCCAACGGATCGCGGGCCGACAAGCGTCCAGGGATACGTTGAGAAGGCAGGGGGAGAGAAACAGCGAAAGAGTATTTAACGGAGCGCTTAGGTCGGTGAATCGTAGGGTGGTGAGGCGCGCGCTAGTCGGCCATCGCATCGCCGCGTGTCTTACCGGCTCACGATACGTAACGCGTATCCGACAAAAGGCAGCTTGGGATCACGCGATCGGAACAGGCGGTAGCTAGCGGTATATCAACCCTTTTCTCTGAAATCAAATTCAACTCGACCCTCTTCCACCCTCTTGCCGTGCCGTTTGCTACGTTCTCTATCGGTTCCGCGGTTCTTCCGTTCCATCTCTCTCTCTCTCTCTCTTCGCTCGTCGTTTCTTCGTTCGTACGTCCGTTCGTACGTACGTTCGTTCGTTCGTTCGTCAGCTCGTCCATTCGACCCACCGTTCTAGATGTAATTACATAATGGTTTTACGTGCACCCTTCTCTACTCTTCGTTCTCTCCCACCCCGAGAATTTGCTTTTCTGTCTGTTGCTTCGTCCTCCCCCTTATGCCGTAGCCATCTATATGATCGCGTACGCGCGCATATACGCAGACAGGCAAACAGCCAGCTAAGCGGACTGACGGTCAGGCAGGCAGAAAGGCCGCACGCACATACGTACGTACGTACGTACGTACGCACGCACGTATCCACCCTTCTTCTCCCTCCTTGGTGCAACGGTAGAAATACGTAGCTCGCGGTTTATCAATATTGCACGGTTGCTTACACGAGGGAGGAAACAACAGAGGAAAAGGGAAAAAACAGCCTTCTCGTTAAAAAAAACCTGTCATTATTCTTCTAGAGGCGATGGTGCTCGTTGATCGGAAAAGTCGTTCATCCCCTCGGCGAGTCTTTAATGCCGGATGAAGGAGAATCGAGGAAACGTTTAACGGCCGACGTCTTTCCGTTTTATCTGAAAAGTCGGCTCCTTCGCGCTATCGTCGTCAAATTTTCTTCGCGTCGCCACGCAACGTCCATCGTCGACCACGACGCTCGAATAGCATCGTTGACACGGACGTCAACGCGCGCGTAAAACTTGCAGACTATGCTGGCTGCAACCATACCGTGTACACGCTCGAAGCAAGGAGACGCGTCGCGCTGCTCCATACCGGCGCGCACGAACGGGACGAGGCGGCAGGAGAAATCCTTCCTCCCGGCCTGGCGAAAGGGTTAAAACATAGGGGTCGATGAAAAATTCAAGGGGATTTCAGTGGCTGAAAAACATTGTTTAGCCCCATGGTAGCTCCGGTCCGAGTAACCGGTTCATCTATTATTTCCGCGACACCGAGTAGACGCGTCATGCGAAACGTCCGGCCTCTTCTCTCTCCTTCCCTTCTTCCTCCTTGCAAGTTTGATCGCGCGCCGCGTCCACAGTCTTCTCTGCGCTCGAATCGCCGCGTACATCTCGCTTTTCCCGTTCGTTGGAATTTCTTCGAAAATATATTCCTCCCTCGACCGCGTCCATCGATCCATTGGTATCGGTTTCCTCAAACTGCTTCAGCCGAAAAGAAGAACCGAGTGTTACGAAAATCCTCGGAGAATCCAAAGGACGACGAATTCGAAGCTCGTCGATGTTCAACGCGAGGAGAAAATTGCCGATAATCAGGCGCATAAAGATTCTGTGGCTGATGGAAATTCGATCGGCCGATTCGTTGATCTGCGAAAGAAAACGCGCAGTTGGACGCGAGAAGGGAAGGGTGCGTGGTAAGGCGAAAAGAGGGGCGAAAAGAGAACGCTCGGTCCGTGGGACGACTCTTAAATCTTTCGCTACAAGTAGAAACTCTATTTATTCTTCGAGCGAGGCTTCTAAAATTAGGCGAAAGCAGGAGCTAGAATCGATAGCAGCACCTAGCGGTAGTAAGGGTGGTGATGGTGGTGGCGGTGATGGTGGTGGTGGTGGTGGTGGAAGCAGTCGCTAGTGGTAGTGTTGTTGTCGACGATGGTGGTCGTGGGGGTGTATCGTGGCGCGATATAGAGAAGGTCGGAGAGTAAGCAACAACGGCAACCAACCACCCTGCCGCCCAACTAAATTAATCTAAGTAATTCATGTCGAAGTTTGTTCCGCCGCCTAGTGTATGCGTATGCGTGGCTGCTGCATGTGTGCACGCGCTTTATCGTGTATACACTGTGCTACACTGTCTCACCTGCCGCCAATACACGTACACAGGCTACGTAAATACCTAGGACTCGCGCGACTCCTTCCCACGACTCGTTCTCACACCCCTCAATTCTTCTCGCCAATTTTACGCCGTTTCGCTTTTTCGTCGGCTGCGTCCTTCTTTTTCCTTTCGCCGTGTGTCCATGCGTTATTTCGCTCTCTAATAAATCAAAAGCAGGCGAATCACGGAATCTTTCGCCTTTCCTACGATATACTCTCGGCAAATCGCTTCAGCGGAACTCCGATCGGCCGCGAAATCGCCGAACGTCCCGAGAAGCTGATGCCACGTCCGATGAAACGTTTTCGATTCGTCTCGGGCTGAGATGTTACGCGCCAGATCAGAATACTCAGAATTTTCGTTTATCGTTGTCATCGATGAGGTTAATAGAGCGATCGCAAACTGCAGAATAATTATCATAATCTTAATAAGCATCGTCTGTGAAGTCTGTCGGACATTCAACCGATCGCGTATAATATTGGCTTGTCCGAAAAGTTTCTTTCGTTCTATGAGGAAATAACAGACGCGCAAGTTTCTTTGTTTTCTATTATTTTCCCGAATTACGATCGATTTTGTTCCGTTGAAATAAACAACGCGACATTTCACAGACTTGCTTTCACGTTTGTACGAAGCTGCACTGTTGTAAGGAACACGAAAGACACTTCTCGGACAACTTGATATATTGTCGTCACGTGGCATTGACAAAATCCGCGATCACTTAGTTGCCAAGCCAATATTACGTTTGTTAATTTCACATTGAGGGACGAATTGCCGTTAGTGTGTAAATAGTCGATGAAAATATGCCGCGGCGCGGTGAACTTACCGAGCCAAATGAGACCGCGAAAGTTTTCTCGTTGTTGAAGCTTCGTGGGAACACGGTTTCTTTCCTAATTTGCGTACGATCGTTGAACCGGCCGAGGAAATTTCCAGCGCCGCGCTCTAGAATCCTGCCAACTCGACCCATGAATGGACGTCGCGCGGCGTTCCAGGTAAGTGGCGTTCAGCGGTACTCGCGATTTCGTAGGAGGCGAGGAATCGAGTTACCCAGTTGAATGGACGCGTTCACGAGATTTCGCGTGACGCGTCCTCCGTTAGTTGGAGAACCGTTAATTATAATCGGAGATTCGCTGGGGGGCAGGGTACGGTGTGTAGGGCGGCCTTCATGATTTACGAGGACAAAACGACGGAACTGATTTAGAAAATGGTCGATTGGTATCTTGGAGTCGGGCGGTGGTCGTTGCCTCGCCTATAAATAACGTCGTTCTTCTGCCGCGGTAACCTCGAGTTTGTGTGATCAAGCGATTCTCACGAAGGCGCGAGAACCGAACCCGATAATCACGTGACATTTTTGCCATGCCGTTTCTTTCGTCCGCATGGCCGTTCCTTCGCCAGCCAACTTTTCCTACCTCGACGAGTACGCGTTCGAAATATTAGCTTGGCAACTAAGTGATTGCGGCTTCGGTCAATACCACATAATGACAAAATCCGCAATCACTTAGTTGCCAAACCAATAGCTGCTTTCAAGCGAACGAATCCGGTCACAGGCGAAGCAGCATTCTCGTAAATGAAAATCTCGTTCGCGAATTAAACGACTGAGGATTTTCTCGCGCGGAACGTTGATCGATCGAGAGGTCGCTCGAATTTGGAACAGAAAGCATCGTTTAGGTGCGGCGTAACGTATCGATTCGAGAAACAACGTTTCCTATCGTAAACGTTGCGCTTTTCGCACCACTGCCAAGCAATTGTCCAGCAATCGCGTCTTACGACTAATACGAGATACGTAGACAGTTTCGTAGAAGCCTGTTCGAGGAAATAATTGGCAATCGGTGAAATAAACACGCCGAATTCCGCTGTGGTTAGACCCGCGTCTCCATATACCGTTACGTGAAGACCGTTGCTCGTTCTTCTTAAGCAAACGCGAACACGTCTGCACGAAAGAGCAGAGCCGCGATAAGTACGTATTACGTGTTACGCGCGTGTCAGCCGCACCCATCGAGCGAAGCCTCGCGTTTTACGAACGAAAGAAAAATGGCGCTGGAGGAAATAGATATTAGCTAACGGGTCTAACTGCCCTCCCACGGTTATGGATATATAGCTGTAAAACGATTCTCGAGAGCCTGCACCCCGTTTAGGGTGCGGCGACTACAAGCCGAGCTCTTTTCTTTCACCATCTCACCCCCTTTTTCTACCATCTGCGTTCATTTTCTTTCCTATTCTCCGGAGTCGTCGTCGTTCCTTTTTTACCTGCGATCTTCCTCGTGGGCCGATTCGCGCGGAATCTCTCGTCGATTCATCGTCGATTTCTCAGCTTTGGACGAAACGAGCGGCTCGCGTGACCGAGCGAGAAAACGTTGGCGACGACACGAGGTGGTTTACCGTGTCCCGACAACCCTCTGAAAAAGCAGCTACGGTGTCGCTCAACGTCGACAATAAATTGACCGCGAACGAGGCTCCCCTTTTTCCACTCGCGTCTGTCCTCCGCGCTCGTCGTAACGTGGAAAATTATCCGCGCGACGCAACTCTCGCGATCGTAGTTTCGACGTATGCACGACGCGGCCGTCGAAAATTTTGTTCCGAGAAACAAGGGAGTCGTGCGTCGCGTTTAACGAGCAGACGCGTGAAACCGCGGAATCGCGAAACCAGAATCTAGTCCCCTCCAGGCGCCTTTAAAGTTGCAGCGCGCCAACACCAACTAATGGTAGGGAAAAAAGGACGAACGAGACGACGACTACTTTCCAGACGAAAGCGACACGCGCTGCTAGATGAATGAATGGGCAGATGAGGAGAATCCGTGAAAATTCTTGTAGCGGCGAATCGCGCCACTATCGGCCGACGCCAGGCATGTTTTTCCGAGACACGGTTTGTCCTTTCGGGAATGCTCGTAAGCAGACCAGTGACCACGCAACCAGCTCTCGGCGTTGTCACCGACGCGTGCACGAATTATTTTTTCCGTCGACTCGTCTGCAGGAGCATAGGTAGCGCAGGATGCCGGAAAAGTAGGAAATGCTGTCGAAAAGATTAGAACACGGCCGCGCCCGTGTCCAAGTAATACCAGTCGGGTAATATCTCACCATTAGGCATAATCATC
This sequence comes from Bombus pyrosoma, assembly GCF_014825855.1. Lineage (NCBI taxonomy): Eukaryota > Metazoa > Arthropoda > Insecta > Hymenoptera > Apidae > Bombus > Bombus pyrosoma. Next base: position 5,125,447 of record NC_057776.1, read on the forward strand.
CCCTTACACATCCGACGAGCACATCCACCGGAGTCAGCCCGGCCCCCTAATGCCTTATAATTTATAACTCACCCCCATCTCCGCCACCTCGTCTACGCCCATGCCGCCGCATCCACTGCTTCGTCTCCTCCTTCTCTTTCCTTCACCTGTTCGTTCTTCCTCTCTGCTCGCACCCTCTCCTTCCTCTATCCATGCAATCACATTCTAACAAATATACGTTTGCACATCGAAGACGTTGGAAACACAAACCGATCGTAGATCGCGCTCTTTCTCTCGGTCAGTTGCTACGAAGGATGAAGAGTGTTGGTCTTGCAAAAGAGACGACATCGGTGGATGTCTGGTGGAGCGCGCAATTATTCGCCAGGGCATAGAGGCGCGACCACGTTGCTATATTACGCTGAAATTTCGAAGGCGGAGGAACAGTGAGGGCGAAGAGGGGCGGCGGGGTTGGTTGGGCGATCAGCATTTTAAAATAGAGCTATTTTTAATTATGCCGGCTTCGTCGGTGATCCGCGATACAACCGGCGGGGAGCGGAGCGCAGGTAGATGAGGACGCAAGGGAAAAATGGGGGTGGGGGTGGAGAAAAGACTGCAACGACTCTGTCGCGAAGCTGGCCGTGGTCGCGTTCTCGTATTCGTGCGTTTATCCACCTACGGCACGACATATTAAAAATCCGCGCGCGCCGCTGTTCCGCACGCGAACGTACTCTCTCGGATACGGGTTGCCGATCTTTTCCGCAAACACGGAATTATATGTAAGCCCTAAGACATAGACAAAGGGAGGAAAAAGCGATGGATAGAAAGAGAGAGAACTAGCTTCGCTCCGAGCATGCTTGCTTCTCTCTCTCTCTCTCTCTCTCTCTCTCTCTCTTCTGCTTCTCCCCTGTCTCTTCTCGGATATGCCTACGTTCGCTAGGTTCGATAGAAGCGCGTGTACAGAGGCGAGACCGTGTCATCTGTATGTCCTGAACCCCTTTGCCCCTCGAAACGTTAAGCTTGGCAGCGGTACACAGGCCTTAAGCCGCATCGTCGCCGATCCCCTGGCCCCTTTTAACCAGCCGTCCCTTAGCCCGGCTCTGCGCCCCGTTTCTCTGCCACCCTGTCGCAGCCCCTGCTCGCCTCCCCTTGTTACCTCGACTCGCGTGTTGCGCGATACATCGCGTCACGAGCTATCCGCCGGGCACTGCTCTTACCGCCTTAATGCATTCGGCAAACATTCGCCAGCGTTGCGAACGGGTCTTTATTTACACTACGGATTCTTTCCGTCGTGTAGAGAGCCGTGGCACTCGTGTGCGTTATACTCGTCGTACGTCCTCCAACCACCGCTGCTCCCAGATACGTTTCCTCCGCTTGCTCGCTTGTCTCGATCCTCCACGGTGCTACCATCTTGCCAATCGTTCGCATTCGCCACCTTCCAACGTCGAAACATTTTTCTTTATGGTTGAAAACGATCGCAGACGCGAACGAATATTCGCAAGTGAGACTTCCACTGGGGTAAATACTCGGACGAAATTTCCCTTCGAGTTATTATTAGCCGTCGCGACGGAAATACCGTGGCCTGTGTTAGAAAATAACTTCTGTAATCGGTTAGTTTCGCTTAGCGGAGCTTCGATTCGTCTCGCCTTTCTCGTCTTTCTTTCGCTGGGTCGCCTTTCTTTCCCACGCACCGCGTGTTACCCGTTCGTAGAAAACCAACTGAAGTAACTGTGGAAAAATAAAAAATAAGATTAAAAATGGAGGATCGCGATGTGCGATCGACGCTGAATCGAGATTCCAGGCGCGTTTAATCGTCTTTGGTGGCAGAATTCGTACGATTTAATCCTTAGCCGGAAACGGCTAATGACTAGAACTCTAATTATTTTCCCGAGAATTATAAGCGGCTTTCCCCGCAAAGAAGCTAACCGCCGCGCAAATGAAACGTTCCGCTTCCTTCTCGAAGAAGCGGCCGCGTTTATTTCTTCGGTTACGTGGTAACCCGCTTATCGGTCGAGCACGGTCGTCCGCGCGCGTCTTTTAAATATAATTAAATAAATGCCTGGCCGGACGAATTTATTTTTTTCTCTCTCTCTCTCCCTCCCTCTCTCTGTAAGATTTCCTATTGCGCTTTCGAGCGACGCGTTGCTTTCACCGTTGCACGGCGAAAGAGGGAACGAGCGAGGGAGAAACGAGAGAACAGAGAGAGGGAGAATGCGTTTGAAGCAGCGAATCCGACGCGGTGCGGCAAATTTGACGTATTGCATGCGCGTCAAATTGACGTACGTCAACGTGCCGCACTGGTCCTCCCACCGAATGCGTTTTGTTCTAATACAGACCGCGTTATAACGGCATCATACGTCGAGCCGGAAAACATTATCGCTTTATCGTTCGTTGAAATTATGCGAAGAATAGTCGTATCTTGTACCACAACGCATCGGAGATTTAAAGTCGCGTGGGTTGCGCGTGGCAGGTGACGACGCAGGCCGATCACGAAAGGAGAGGAACCCGGCGTCTTTGCCGACGTCGGATCGGTTCAGATGGAAATAAAGCGGCGCGATTAAAATAATGTCGAATTTGTAATTATGATCGGAGAATGGCCGAAGCTTTCGCATTCGTATTATAAACGATTCCCTAAAAAATTCACCGTTGAAATAATTAAAATCCTCGGTTTTTCTCGTCGATTACATTTTTCTGCTGTTCTACGCGTGCCGACGATATCATATCGCGGTAAATTAATTCGTTTCGATTTAAAAAAAAGGAATGATAAAAGTTTCGAGGCAATGCCGTTGGAATTAAATATGGAAAATTACATTTAAAGTAATTGTTTTCGTGGCGATCGTGATCGCATTTCGCGTCCACGATTTTTCTCCCTATTCGTAGCAGTTTCGCAGCTTCAAAGTGACGGCAGCGCGTAAATCATCGAGCCGAGTAAAACTCGCGTACGTGCAATTCTCCAGTCGAAATTCACGTTGCGATGTTCGCAAGCAAACGTAAAATTTCTTCGAAAGAAGCGAAGATTCGCCTGGCTGCTGATGGCGAAGGATTCGTAAAAAGCTTCTATCGCGTGAACAGAGCGGCAAAACGAGAGACACTGGTTGCCAGAGAGAGAGAGAGAGAGAGAGAGAGAGAGAGAAAGAGAGAGCAGCAGAGAACATTCCGGTCGGCTGGTCGACTGGTTGGCTGGTCGACCGGCGAGGGATAACGCGATGCAATGGAAATCAAGCGCAACCCCTTACCGCGGATTGGTATATACGAACCATCGGCCGATGGAAGCCATTATCTTGATATGCTGGCCGAGCATCGAACCGTTCTCCTCGTTCCGTAGCCGTATAATTAAAGTTGCTGGCCGACGAGAGCAAACGCGCGGCCGCGCGTATACTCGCGCGTTCGCCCACGAGAGGTGCGGAATCGCCGACGAGCCGCGCACTCTGGTTCAAATATTTTTTTCCAAAGCGGTCGGCTCTTCACGTTGCGTATCGATGTTCTTTTTTTTCTTCTTCTTTCTCACTGAACGTCGGCGCGACGATCGGAACGCTTTCAACGGGGGAAGACCCGAGCCGATTTCGAACGTTTCAGTGTCCGTACGTAGACGACGCGTAAAGTGGGACGAGGAAGAAAGGAAGGGTGTCGCCTAATAGCGGCAAATTACGCCTTCTTACTCTTTCCGTGAACGGAGAAGTGGGTAAGAGTGGTAGGTAGGGCGGTTGCCGGCGAGTAACTCTCTCGTTTTTATTTCCACCGTTTCGACCGTCCTTCCTCCTTCTCCCCTCTTTCTTCCTCTTTTCTTCTCTTTCCTTTTTTTTTTTTTTTTTTTTTTTAAGTATTCCGCTCAAGAAAAACAGCCATTAGCGAGAGTTTTCGCTTTTCGCGCAAAACTTTTACTCCGTCCCGTAAATTCTGCCTTTCTTTCTCGGCGAGGCTGGTGCCGCGAGAGCGCGAGGCAAGAAGGATGACGAAAGTGTGCGGCGAGGGAGGACGAAACGAAACGGCCGGGAGGGGTGCGCCAGAGAAAGGAGAAGGAGGACTAGGAAGCGAGGGAAGAGAGAGATTGCCGTGGAGGAGGGCGGAGACCGAGACGGTGGATGGGAAACTCGAGCGAAACTCCAACTTTCGTCCGCATTTTTCATCGTCTATAAATTCTTATTTATATGCGACGCCATGTTTCCTTTCGATTAGAGCGCGCTGCAGCCTGCCAGCCGAGTTTCCACAGATATCGAGGCAAATTTGTCAAAGCGTTTTGCGGCGCGGATCGCGAATCCGCCGTCCGACGCCGTTCGAACGCACACGAAATTGCCAAAGTTGCGAATATTCGCCGCTGTAAAATTAATGCATCGCGCCCCGTCTACGTAAGTGCGCCGTGACTGTTCCGTTTCTCGCGATCTCCCTCGGTCGGTCAATTCTCTCGCTCTTGCTGCCTCTATGCTCTGCCTGCCTCGGTTCAACCCTTCTCGGCCTCTCCACCCGTCTCCGAAGCGCACGAGAACCAGTAGATAGGCGCATTTACGCCGACGAGCCAGGCTTACGTTCCCGTACGAGTGTATTTACGTAGAATTCGATAGTACGCTCGATGCGAGGCATCCTCGCACGAAGGGTAGAGCAGGGCTATCGAATAGGTCATTAATCAAACCACACCCTCGCGAATAGGCACACTGTGTATACCGGGCGTCTTTCATGGAAAGTATTTCCTGTCGACTTGGACGTTCCACATGGAATCGTCGCTCTTATCGCAGAATATAAAGTAGCTGTACACGCGTACCTTGCGCAAAGTGAATTTGTCTATCGTCTGGAAGCTGGCGAGACAAAAGCACACAACGATTCTTATTGCCAAGTAAATTAGACGAGTCGCGAATCAAATGGCTTTTCCCCGGACTTGTTCGCTAGTGCACTTCACGCTGGTAAATTTAGCACGCGTTCCTCGTCACACTGGTTGTAGTAGGGTTGCGATCCCCCTTGGCCAGCTCGCTCGAGCGCCGTAGTAGACAGCGGAGAGAGAAGAGGGTGTAAAATACCGTGGTCCTCTAGCCTCGCGAAAACTCGCCGTTTAAAGCAGCGAAAGACGACGCCGCGGCGAACAAATTCGCAAGACGAATTTATTTATCAGCCGAAACCTTTCGAGCAGAAACGGTGGCAATGCCACGCGCGAAAGTCTTGGAGATGCGTAGCGACGCGCGTAACCGTACCACGAATGGGGCGATGCGGTCGTTGAGGTAGGGAAGGGGTTAAACGAAAAAGAAGAAGCACGATTCCGATTGCGGTGCAGGGAACGCACGAGGGGTGGCTTTCGAATTAGCGTATTTGAAACTTGGTATACACCGCTCGATGGCGCGGCACAGTTGCCAAGTGACGTATTATAATATTTCATCCCCGTGGTGCGCGGTTACGCACACCATGCCGACCGGTAAAGTGTGTACGATTGTGTGCGCGCGGCCGCGCGCGCGGGTAGGCTGCTCCACCCCTTTGCGCGCGTTATACGGCACACCGTATACCAGCCGCGTTTTATGTCTCTCTCCGATCTACGTAGACAGTAAGCACGCGTACGTACGAGTAATATCGTTAATTTGTATGTGTTTGAGTTCCAAGGGGGAGCAGAACCACCCTAATATATTCACGTGCGCGAATAGGATGTACAGTCGGTGCAAAATGCATCCGCCGCCGTCGCCGTTCCCGTCATCGTCGTTGCCGTCGTCGTCGCCCTCGCCAACCTCCTCGTCCTCCGTCTCGTCTCCTCCCTCTTCCACCCTTTGCCCTTCGTCCTCACCTTCGGCTCTTTCCTCTCTCCACCACCAAGAAATTTTACCGCCATCGCAAACAATGTTTCGTCGTTTGAGCTTTCTTTCATCTACGGCCAACACCTGTAACTTGACAAGTGCGGTGGAAGATATTGGGTTGGCAACTAAGTGATTGCGGATTTTGCCATTACTCGGTATTGACAAAATCCGCAATCACTTAGTTGCCAATCCAATAGTAGGAGTTTTCGCGTTCGAATTATCCTCGCGTTTCCGCGAGATCGCATGTTGCTACTTTCTTTCGTTCCTTCTTTCCTTCCACGTGTCTGCGTGGAGCGATACGAAGCCGATGCAAACGCGAGTTTCTGCCTGAAAGCCTGAAGACGCCGCCCGGCCCGCGTATCTCTTGGCAGCGTGGGACGACGACGAAACGATGCGCCTTCCTTCGATCGATAGCGAGGTGGCAAGTTTCGCGGCGAAACGAACACGCGCCAATTTTCACCAACTTTTTCCTGCTCGCGTTTTTCCCATCGTTAACCGAGTTGTTTCGCGGGTTGCGCCGCAAGTTGCCGGCTGCTTCGCCGGAGTCACGGTTTTTCCCCGTTCGTCGTACTTTTGTTTCGCCGCGGGCTAACGCGATTAGCGTGTGATCGTTATCGCTGCTGCGATTCCTACTCTAGATTCGACTTTCAACTTTGAGAAAGAAACACACACAGAGAGAGAGAGAGAGAGAGAGAGAGAGAGAGGGAGCGTAGCGCGACGATCGATGAGCGAAAAGACGAGAACACGGGAAGACAAAGGAACGATCGAAGAGGAGGAAGACGACGCGTGTTTCACCGAGCGCGTTAAGCGGTGGATAAGAGGCGGTTATAGAGGGTGGCAGAGGATGGACATGGACACACAGGGTAGGCAGAGAGTAGTGGATAGGTAGGTGTAGGTAGGTGGGTAGTGGGTTAGGAGGCAACGAGTTAAGGCTGGTAGGGGTTGCGAAAGAGGCGATCCTGGCGATCGTGGACGGCGGTGGAGCGAGCGGTGGAAGGTGGCGGTGGAGAATAGTCGAGGAGACGCGGTCGGGGGGAGCTGGGACGCGGTAGAGGACGGGGGGAAGGGGGAGGTGGGGGCTGGCAGGACGAGGGGATGAGAGAACTCGGAGGGTCGGGGTGGTACCAAACACTGCTCGCTAGCTCGCGTACTATTGTGTATACTATTGTTCTGGTTGGCTAATATCCAAGATGGCCGACCAGTTATACTCGCTTCCGCGGTGTGCGTGTCCTCACGTCGTGCACGCGCGCGCTCCTACGCGTTCGTACGCGTTCGTACGCGTGTAGGTGCGCGCGAGGATGTGGCGTGCAGGAGCGAGTGGCGACGGGGCCGCGGGGTCGGAGGTATGCGCGTCGGTGCGCTCAAGTAACGCATAGGCATACGTGTACGTACGTATTTGTGGACGGGGAATTCAGTGTACCGAGCAATGCACGGAGCGATGCATATATACGCGTGAGATAATAGCCATTGGCGGAGCCTTAGTCTCCTCGAGGTATATCGATCTGGCGTCGTTGCCGAACACCGAAGATTTCCTGTTGCGGCGGGCGGCGGCCACCGCGAACCCGGTACCTCGTCGCCGGTCCTCGTCGCCGGTCCTCGTCGCCGGTCCTCGTCGATCGCTACGTTTCGCCCTCGCGCTATCGCCCCCCCCCCACGATCCACCTTGTTGTTGCGTCAACGTTACCGGTACTGTTACCGACATCGACGGAGATCCTCGCGGTTCCGCACGAAGGATCGCGGAAAGGACAAGGCGAGTTGGAAGAAAGGTGGAAGCGAGAGTGCGTCTGGGCTGCGATGAAAATTTCGAGAAACGCGTGCCTTCTCCTCGGACACGGTGGAGAGCAGCAGCAGCGTTTGTCTGTCGCTGAAGACAAAGAAACGATTACGGCGCAGACGCTCGGCCGCTCGTCGATGTAAATTATTATCCAAGTTTTTCATCGCCGGTACTTTCTTCGTCGCTTGGATAAAACCCGAGCTCTCGCTCTAGTCCTTTTTCTCCGCCGAGGCTGGCTCGTTCCGCGCCCCAGCCTCCCCTCTTCCCCCGCTTTCCTCTGTCTCTTCGTCTTTTTTCTTCGTGCCTCGCACGCACACACTCCATTCGCAGAGCCGCGTAGACGCTGGCATAAAATGTAGATTAATATAAATATTCATAAACACCATAAAGTTTATGTCTCGGTAGTAGGAGCGCGGCCGAGCGCCGGGGCGCTAGGGTGAGGAACGAGCGGCGCGTTTCGCTCGTCGTAAAACCACCCCAGCTACCTTTGCACGCCTCCACCCGGCTCAGTCCCCTCCGCCGTGAAAAGATCCACGGGGTAAGAGAGGGTTGCCAGAAACGCGCACACAGCCAAGAAAACTGCGTCGCAGTTCCGACTTCGTTCGTTTCACGCTTAACCTTCGAACCAGCCGTTTCTTCCACGCAACCAAACGCTCCTCCTTCGTTTTACGTCATTTTACTCGGCGAGTTAACGAACGATCGCTGTTGTACGATCGCCGTCAGCGCGATCCTTTCGTGCGGAAATAAACGAACGTCCTGTCAAAGTTGAAATGAAAACTCGTTCGATCTAAAATCGCCACAGCGCGTCACTTGGATTAGAAGGTCAAAGACGTCGGATCGGATCGACGATGATTTCCCAGAAAGTTGTCGACGATACGAAACGCGTTGGGCAGAGAGCGTGCCGGGCGTCGAATAATGGAAAATACGGGGAAAAAGGGAAAGGCGAGAAAAGGGGAGTGCCGTTTGCGATTCAGCTTTGAGCGGCGTTGCATGGTCGCGACACACGCGTGCCCTTATAATTAATGAATTAATGGTCGACTAACGCGATCCTCGACGGAAGCGTGGCATTTTTAATTTTACGACCACGCGACCTAGGCTGCCGGTGCTTTGCCTCGGCTGGCGTGTTGTGATTTTTATCGGGCAATTAACGCGACCGTACACGTGTTGCGCCAACGTTTACGCCTCGTTGACCGGTCGTCGACAATTAAAACGAACCCGAAGAACGACGGATCTCGTTCACACGCGCGCGCGTGCCACCGCCGGCCAACGACTAAACCGACCGCTTTCGTTTTCCTGCAAACATCGTCGCCTCCATCTATCTACCTGCCGATCGCCGTTTCCCTGTTCTTTCCACGCGGATCTCGTTTCCCTCGATCCAATCAATCGGAACGCGAATTTCCATTCGCGTCGATCAGTTTCCTGCAACAACACGATGATCGTTGTAATTTCAAAAATACGGAAAACCGTGTCGAGGTGTCCCACATTGCACTGTACAATTTGATTCTTTCGCATCTTCGTGGCTCTGTTCGACTCGCAGGTTGTTGACACAGCCTGTTCGACACAGCGACGTTGGACAAAAGTGAAATCTTCGGCAATCAAGCTGGATTTTGGAAGCTCAGAATTGGCGAGAATCGCGTTAGATCGTCTCTCGTTCATCCAAAAATGTTTAATCTGTTGAATTTGTATCGGTATGTTCGAATCTCCTGCAAGCTGTTCCAAGCTTCCGTTACACGTTGACGATCTAACGATCGTTCTATTTGCACGCTCTCGTCTTATAATTGCGAATGAGTTTTTTACACTACAAAGAAGGTAGGCATTCGGTAAAGAAATAATTGCACAGCTTAGGTAGATGCAAAGTTATAAGATTTAGTCGTAAAGAAAATTACGTTTAATCGTTCTCCTGACAGTACCGTTGCACGGTCTCTTAACTCGATGCAGAATCTTGGAATTCTTTTCTCCGTTAACCTAAATTTTGCCCTGCGCTGTAAAAATATAATCTTTCGTGCCTTTAGATCCTCGCAACTTATTCAAACAACATGTGCATTATTGAAGGATACAGCCGGCTCCGGGTTACTGTATTGTTTATTCGTTAGGCCAATTCTGCAATATGATTCCATGATTTGCTCTTCTTGCTGTAAAATACATATTCATTCCCGGGAAAGAGTTCACAGTGTGTAGCAACAAATAAATAAATAAGTAGGTAAATAAATAAGTAGAAATCGGGATGACGAATCGTTTGCCGGGAAACTTTTTACACGCGGCTGCTGTAAAACAAATGTTAATTATTCCTCAACACTTTGCGAGTACAAGCCACTCTAGACGCGTTTTTGCCCGCTCGCTTTATGACGTTAAGTCGCGAATAACAGAATGCGAGAAGAAATATTTAAAAAAGTAGCGCGGCCGCGCCACCACCTGCAAACATACCACCGCTGCCTTGCCAGTCGCATTTCCCTCGATCTCTGATTTCCACGCGCACACGCGTGAATCTTCCGCCAGATTTGTCGCCATTCCGATGGACAGCTATAGAGAAGCAGAGAAGAAAATGAGAAAGAGAGGGAACGCGAGCGAGCTAAACGCATCGAAAGCCGCATCGAAACTAAACCGAAACGGTCGCGATAATCCTGCGAGTCGCGCGCGGTATACGCGTATCATCGTTGCACAGCAACGTGTCAATGGAATTATCTAATTCGCAGCGTAAATTCGCCGGCATTCTCGATTCGTTATCGGCAACACGCCAGTCCTTTCTTTTCCTTTCATCCTGCAAGATCGCAGGTCGATAAATCCTGGCAATCGCTTGGACGTTTTCTTTTCGCCGGGTCGTTGAACTGTAGTCGACGTTCCCGAATTACCGCGACCACTTTGATCGAAAAGGCTCGCAATTTTCCAAGGTTTCGCGTATGCAAACGACGATCTCGAAAGAACGACGCGAAGAACGTGGAATATTTATATTGGCTTGGCAACTAAGTGGTTGCGGATTTTGTCGATACCGGCCAATGGCAATATCCGCAATCACTTAGTTGCCAAGCCAATATAATCGAATAGACAGCGGGGGGAGAAAAAAGTGGAATCGACTAGAGGATGCAATATTAAAGAATTTGATTGCATCGACGTCTGACGGATGTAGGTCAATGCAGTAGATAAATGGCACGCCGGCAAAATCTTATTTATTAACTGGTTCGGTTAAATACGTTATTTTACTTTCAAGGACGAGGCCGATTTACTCGCCAACACCTCTTGCAACATTTATCTCGGATCTTTCCTCGGAAAAATGTAACGGGCGCGCTTTAAAGCTCCATTCATTTTTAAAGCATCGCCTACGAAATTGGAATACATCGACGGCATTAAAGGAATAGCTGAATTTTCGGCCAACCTTCGTCCCATGGCTCGATCCTTTTCGAAGGAATAAAAGTACGGCGAAAACGATCGCCGCTTCCTCGAGCGACGCGATGTTCGTAGAAAATCGGAGGCTCGTCCGATGCGAGGAAAAGGAAGAACCGGAGCGGCGAGGACGCGGAATGCGTGGGGAAAATCCGCAGGAAAATCGCAGGTCCGCGGAATGTCGGTTTCGACGGTCGAGGGCCAACGAATAGAGCGGGCGTCGCGTCGGAAGGGTGGAATCTGGCACGCGCCAAACTTGCCTCGCGATTACAGAGAAATTAAAACGCTGCCGCCAACCCCTTTGTTCCCGCGGATTCTTTCGCAACACCGCGTCACGCGTTTCTCGTTTACCTTGCACCTCGGTCCGTGCGTTGCCTGCGTCGTCCCATCTCCGTTTCCTTTTTCCCAATTTTTCCCATCTGCTACTCTCCGCAACCACGCACCTTTCCCACCCGTTTTTCTTTCGTCGTCCGTTGTAATCTGGCGATTTTCAAGAAAAACAGTGAAACCTGAAAAGAGAGTCAGAGGCGCGACAGAGCCGGAGTCGACGATTTTCGAGGATTTTGCGTGAACAGCGAACGCTCGCAGCTACAAATCCTTTTTGGAGACAGGCGTGTGCGAGAACGAGAGAAAATGACGGGCAGAGGTGACGAACGGCAGCGAGAGCGAGAGAATATGGAGAAAGAGAAGCGCGGAGAGAGAGGAGCCGCGCGAGGGCAACGAGGCCGCATAATCCGGCCGCAAAATCCGGAAGCGTTTAACATAATTAGGTATCGGGTGTCGAGTATCGGGTGTCGGGGGCGTCGAGAGAGAAAGAGAGGTCCGCTGGAGGGTGAAAGAGAGTCCGGCAGAGAGAATCGAAGAGAGGAAGAGGAGGATGAGGTGGCGTTGGTGGAGGAGGTGGAGGAGACCGATGGCGCACAGGAGTGGCGAGATACAGAGGATTGGGCGAGGGCGACACGCTTCGAATGGTGCGAAAGAGACGATAGATACCGAAGAGAGACGAAAATCGAGCGTGCAAACCAGAGGAGAGAAAACGAACGATCGCGCGCTAGTCTGGCGGAGTGAGGTCGGGCGAGCCATAGACAGAGACGCGAAGCGCGTTTATGCCGGACAGTGGCAGAGATCACATGCGAATAGAGAGGGAGAGAAAAAGCGAGGGAAAACGAGAAGGTGGAAGAGAGAGAGAGAGAGAGAGAGAGAAGGGAGCGTGTACGCGCGTATACAACGTAGTATCGCGCGCGGTATGACGATACGTGTGCCGGGTGGGTTAATCGTTAGCACGTTGTCGCGGTAAAACAGTTTGGCGTTTTAGCCCGTTTGCGAGTTCTGCCGTCACGAGTCGGAGCCGAAGCTTCCGGTCTATATACCGGCGCGTATGTACACAGCTGCCACGATAACGCGCCGCCGTTAATTCGCCGTTAACCCTGTGCCGCGTCGCGTCGTCGTGCGCTCGTCCTTTCATCCCGCTCGAGTCTCGATTAACCGGATTTCCACCGATTTTCACACCTACGTCAGCCGTTACGCGTACCGCACCGACGTTTCTTACGATTATCTTTGCCTCTGTTCGAGTTTTTGCGAGAAACGGTCGAAGAGAAGAAGCTGCGTTTGTAAACACGCGCGATTTAACGGACAAACGAGAAGCGAGTGGTGTCTCGTGGCTCGCACGTTTCCCTCGGTTTCTTGCACGCGTATCGCCATATTCGTTCTTTCGCTTCGTTCCTTTTTTGCGGCCAATTCGCCGCAAATGACGACCAATTACGCTGCTCTCGATAGCCATCGAAATCGCTGGTTCGCCGCGGCCAATGAAATAAATAAAATGCGACCGGGCGAGAAAAAACGGTCGCAGCAATAGCGCGACGCTCGGTTTTTCGTGCGACAGGCGCCAACAAAATAAAAAAGTTTATCGGCCGCTTATAATCCGACCGTTTTATCCAACTACGATCCTCCTCGCGACAAATCGCCGTGCCCCGACTTCTGCTAATCCGCCAATCATCCGCCAATAGATGGAAAATAGAAAGGCAGAAACGTACGTTTAGCGTCTCGTATGGAAAAGCTTTGCGAACGATACGACGATGGTCAGGCTGGTACATTCGCGTCGCCGTCGTTTTCTCCGCGATGCAACGGTGGAAAAGGTAGCTGCTGCAAGGAGCAGAGGGGAGTGACCGAACATGAAAATTGAAAAGACGATCGAAGATAGAGGCAACAATGGTCGTATCGATGGAGCTTTCGTCGTTGGGGATTTCGCGTAATGCAGGCACACTCGGCTAGACGAATCGGCGGGGTATCGCGCGCAACCAGGTGGTGTGAGTAGCGGCACGCTCCTTCTCAGGCTGCGGTCTGCTTGGAAACGGGCGAGAAGTCACGGGACAAAACCTAGCTTGCACGCATTGTTTCGTTGTTTTCAATGGCGCGTGTACAATGCGGGCCGATGCGCGGATGGCGAAGTTGCATCCATCGGACGTGCGCGCATTCGTTCGCCGGTCTCTGCTCGCACACTCGTATCGCAACGTGCGCTCGGTCGTTCGGCCGCTTTTCGTATCGTCTGTTCTCGAAGGTTTACCTTCGCTTTCCACGTCTCGCACACACCACACCCGCTCGCTCTCTTCCTTTCAACCCCTTCCACTTTCCTGTTTTCTCTGCTCGCTGCTCTCCCTATCCTTTGCCGTTTCGTTTTGTGAAACACGCGTGAGAACGAAGGGCGGTGCGGCGTGTGCACCGTTTCTCCTGCAACGCACAGAAACCTACCAATAGATACGGCCGTTCCATTACAAGTTGTTAATGAGACAGCTCTGTTACGCGCGGCCTCCCTTTCCGCTATCGTCCGACATTGTCGGATCGATGTGTATCGGCTATTGTCTAGCGCGGATAATAACATCTGGATAACGACCGAGCAACCGTACCACCTCCGCTTTTCAGTTTCTTCGTTGTTTAAGACGCGTGCGTTGCGCTGTTTCCTTCGGCTGTTTCGCACGCTCGGCCAGCTACTCGCACGATCGCCACGTACAAATCGGTCGAGTGTCTGTAAGACATCGCCGGTTATTCTTCGACCGTTCGCGGAGAGACGGTAGATCGAGCCGAATTCCCTTTACGCTTTGATAACACTTTGTCTGCCATGTGGGTTATATTTGACCGGCCACGGTTTCTCCTGTGACGCCACGTTGGTCATTGGTGACAACTTCTTACAATCGTAAAAATTGAATGGAAATTCACAGTTGAGGCCTTTTTTGAATATAATCGATAAATAGAAGATACTTTGAAGTAATAAGTGCCCCGTTGAACGATTAAACGTTTTTATTAGAACATCGATAAAAAAAATGAGAACAAATGTTGCAACTAACGGTGCACCGTGTTGAAACACTTTAAACATCAACGTGGCTCATCGATACAATCTGGACGATAGGTGGTCACCTTTTTGGTCCGATTCTTAGCAACTTTTCATCCTAACTGTTTAACATTTTTCTTATAGCACTCTCTGCAAAATTTTCGTGCCAGGTACGCTTGCCCTTCTTTCTTCTGCGTATCGTGTCGCGATCTTTGTCGAATAAATATATTTGACGTCTCTGGTGAACAGCACCGTGTAAGGTGCGTTGCGAGTGCCATTCTAAAATCTGATACCTCGATTTTTGTTTTTGTTGCTTGTTTATAGAGTATCATCGCGTTTGAAATTGATGTATTTAACAATAACTCTGAAGCTGATTTTATATACCACTCGATGATTCTTCTATNGTGGAACATGCTATCATTCGATCTGATAAATCTACAGCACATTTTCCTCTGTTGTAATCTACCACTACCATTGCTTCATCGGAAACATAATTTTCTTTCCGGACCTCTACCATTTCAGCCGAATATTTCGTCGAAATGATAAAAATAATCATAATACTGTTTACTAATATCTTCTACGCGTTTCAACAATATATTCTGCTCGTTTTGCTTACGAAGAAACAACGAATGCGAATGCTTTGTTGAAATAAACGAAGCCTTGTTACAATATGTCGCTATCAATAGTTACCAAGGCGCCACGGTGGTCACCCGTGACCACCAATAAGATAAATGGTGCATTGGGGAAGAATGTTGTCTTAGATCATCAATTTATTATTATTTTGTCGTTATATGCTTTGAATAATAGAAATACTCCCGTGGCGTCCTCAGCGAAACATGTGATTTCGGCGTGGCAGTCAAAGTGACAATCCACGGCGATTTCGATTAGGATAATAGAGGTGGTTGAACTGATGCTAACCCTTGGTTAACAAATTAAAATATACACTTTATTGCAACAACTCTTACGCGTGGTGCGTGTACGCGTATTCTCAGCGACGTGTAAATATTAGGTTGTCGGAAAAATTTCTTTCGTTTTATAAGGAAATAATAGACGCACAATGTTTTTTGTTTTATATTAATTTACTGAATTATTCAGGAACATAATAATTGAAATATGACGAAATGAGTCATACCTAATTCAATAAAATAACGTAAAACAGAAATTGTTGTTCATCCGTTATCACCTTACGAAACGAAAGAAACTTTTCGGACAACCTAATAGTTGCGCTAGAAACACGTGCCAGATGCTTTTGCTCCAAAATCGTCAGCGACGTGCATACCACGTCGATAGAAATTTGTCGCAGGAATAAAAATGACGTGCGTTGCACGTCGGCTAACAATCAGATCGTTCGTTTGTCGAGTTACAGTTCCAAAATGTTTTCGAATCTACCATACGGTAGTAGATTATTAATAAAGAAAATTGCCCTAATCTTGCCCTAAATATTTATTCATATCCGTGTAAAATTCTTTATGTAAAACCCTACCAACGCGCTGAGGCGCTGCTTAAAAGATTGCACTCGCAGACGCGTGTTATAAAGTAGCGCACAGCACGCGCAACCTGAGTTTATTGGTAGCGAAAGTGGTTAAACTGATGACTGATCTAAGTATGAAAAACCAGTGGAGATGTTCACTTGTCAACGAACGAGAAACCAGTGAAGTTCGATGACGATGCCGTCGCGGAGGAAAACCATTGCTGGGTGTTGGTCCTCCCACCACAATCGCATTGAACATGGGAAAACCCGACCTTCCCATTTTTTATCTAATTGAACGATAACCATAAGCAACGTCTTAAGACGTTGAAACTTGAAGATCCTTTATAACAATTAAGGACGGTAAAATAAAAATGCTTAGTTTTATCACTGTTCCTTAGGATTATCGCGATCCGATTAATTATATTTGCACAGCTAGTGGCCGTGTTGATGGATTCTGGTTTATACAAACAGTCACCGGGCGTAACACTTGACTTTGCCGGACTTTCGAGATAGAAAGTAGGCACCTCGTAGACTACGAGCAACTTGCAATAGATGTACCTGCGAACTTATTGCCAGGTTGAGATTTCACGTAGAAGCAAAGGGTGGTGAGCTGCGTACGCGAAGGCAAACTAAGTTAGGAGAAAACGACGAGAAAATATGGGAATCGGATTGGAACTGGGTCTGGGTTAATTCGATGAAAAGCAGACCGAATCGGCCACCGTTTGTAAACTCGGATCGCCTGGTTTCCGCAAGTATTTCGCGCACGGCATCCGATAAATATTCTACGAAGGATACCTGGATGTCCGTTACTGGGCGCGCAGTCGATTACGATCGGGATCGCGCATATCGATCGAATCGTTTCGAAAACGGTTAAATACCTATACCGCGTCGGCTTCTCTGGAATCGAATTACCTGGAAATACTATCGCTGTCGACGCGATACGCCTGTACTTTTCCGATTATTAACGATCCGGATCGTGCGCTCTCACTGTACTTGTCGATCGGGCTTTTAAGTCCGTCGCGTCGCTCTATCGATTTTATCGAAATCGAATCGCGTCTCGCGCGATTTCAACTTTCCGCGGCGAAACGAAAAAGAATTTCGTTGGGAGAACGTAGCGCGTGTACTACACATACGATAATTTTATCTTTGGTCATTTAACTTTCCACCCAGCGAAAATAAAACTGACCGTGCGTTTATAGCGACTCTACTTGCTCGCCACTTCTCCAAACGGTACGATCGAGTTTCGCATGGAAATCGTAACCGACTGGGAAAATCAAGCGTTTCGTAAGCTCGAACGTAGTCACGCGCGCACACCCAATCACGAGCAAACTTTCCACCGATTTTCTACCTTTTATATTTAAAACGCGTGCAACCAGCGAGAAATATCCGTGACTCGGCGTAACTGGCGAACTCGCGAACGCCGACTTCCAGCTAACTTTGTACGGTTAATTTGAAATACGAAGAAGCTAGCGTGACGGCCATTGTCTCGATTCAAATTATACCTTGGACGATAACGTGGTTTCTCGGCTTCTGTGGATCGAAATTTCGACTCGACGCGACCCTCCCAAACGAAACGTACGACATCTCGGCAGAGCCACGTGGACGACGTGTAGCGGCACATCAGCTAGAGGAATCATGTTGCTGTTTTGCCTCGGAGTATCAACATCGTTGGGACATACATAATGTGATAATAAATAAACTCCGGGCAAGACAATGTCGCCGCTACGTACAACCGTCAAACAAACTGATGTTTAAATTTTCGATCGTAAGGTAACCAGTTTTTCAGGCTCAGTCCCGAGCGATTTTATTAGCGATCAATACACGGTGTTTAACGTATCAGTTAGCACCGAGCGTCTTAGCGAACATTCTCCGTATTTATTAATTATTTTAACACTAGAACACTAGATAATTAACACGAAGCTATTTCTACCAAAACCGGTGAAAATGACTGGTTCTTGAAAAATACGTAATAATAGAATATTTTTACATTTATTGATTTATTACTTTCTTACAGAAGCAATTCCATGTTACGTAGCACATTTTTGGTATTTTTAATCCAGCTAGCACCATCATACCTAAGCGAGCGTCTAGCGATCTAGCGATCGATCCGGAATCTTCCTGATAACTGATATCGTCGTATCGAATGATACGCAGTAAAAATTTGAAAACCGCGTGGCAAGTCGTGGAAAACGAGGAAACTGGTTAATCGGGGTTCGATAAACAGATTGCAGGGTCCTTTTACACTTTGACAAGTACCGGTCATTTTTACTGGTATTGGTATAAGTAGCCTTGATACAAAATTATTTTCAGTTTGAATACATAAAAATCAAAATAAAATTCGTTATATTATTCTTTTAGTTATCGTTGGGAAATTCATTACATCATTGCGGAAAAAAATATAACATAAAGTAGGAATTTAAAAATAAAATTGTAAAACCAGTGAATTTGACTGGTGTGGTAGTTCTAGTGTTAAAATATATTTAACGGCCTCAACATCGAGTGATCTCGTCATTTAAACCACACGACCAACCATCCTCTACAGACGTACCCGGCAAAAGCCGGAGGCGTCCGGTGAGGGACGCGCGAGGTGATCCGTAAAGTTGCGTGGCGATACAGCGTTGGTGCGTGGCCGGCGGAATTACTTTGCATACGATTTCGCGCAATCGTGAGATCTTAATATCGGCTGTAATTTACAGCCGCTCACCATCCCTCGACGCCTCCGTTTCCATTATTTCGCTTGCCTATGTATACCAGATGCCTCTTCGATTTCACCGATTCGTTTCACAGAACCGCGAATCTCGTTCTCCTTCCGCTTCTTCTTTTTCTTCCAACTCATCGGTGCGTTAACCTCGTAGCTTGCAAATCCCATGCGTTCTTTCTTATCCAGATACGATCAGTTTTCGTTTAGGACGGCAGCGTGTGACGAGAAACGACGATATCCTCTTTAGCCTTAAACGCGTAACCCTCGAGTGTTGGATTCTCTTAACCCGCTTGCAGTTGGCGCAACGAGAAAGGAAAACGCGAAGGGGCGATGCGCGCGAAGACGGTGACAGTGGGGCGGCGAAAGGTGAAACGCTGCTGGAGGACGGAAGGGCGGTGGAAAGAGGAGACGAGCCGGTTGCGTTGCAGCAAGGTAGTCAGCAAGGTCGTAAAGAGAGTCAGTTGGCGTATTCGAAGCAACGAAGCGGCCGTCTGTATTTTTATATAAAATACCGGTGCCAGTCCCTTTCCTACTACCCTTGCTTCTCTTCTCGCACCACCGCCGCCAGCAACGGCAACAGCACCGCCAGCATCGTATCCGCAGCCGCCCCGCAACACCCGTTCCTCTCGGTACGCCCGGTGCATTCAGGCATTTACATCAAGAGACTGCGCGACGATGATAATTAGTATATAAGAGGGTAGTTGAAACGCGAAACCCCTAGACCACGCTGTACTGACTTCTGTAGACCACTAGAGGCAGGTTTACCCTGTCCTGTCCCTCTGCCGCTATCCGTCGCGCAGCCACGAGAATAAAAAGACGCGTAGGCACGTACGTATACTTAAACGTACGCGCGCGTCTCTGTATCCTTCGTTTGCCGTGTTTCGCGTTTCGTGTTTCGCGTTTCGTGTTCCGCGCTCACCTCTCTTCCTCCGCCTTTGCTTCTCCTTTTCCCTCTCGTCGTCCCATCCTCTCCACCGTTCCCCTCTCGTCTTTTCCACCCTTTCTTTCGTCCGTCAAACCTTCTTCCGTTGCCAGCCTACTCTTCACAGGCTCGCCGCAAATTTACCTACGCTCGGATATATGAATTGCGCGCGATTCAGCCCGAGTATCGTAATTACGATTAATTAAGGCGAGAGAAGCTGAAATCCGTGTGTGAAAATTCGTAGCGAGTGCGCGCCGATCGTCGATGATCTGGACGATTTTCTTTCGCACTGGTCCTTAGCTGCGAGCTGGTTGTTGGTGAACGTGCCCATAAGAAATAATTTTGATGTTCAACAAAAAACGTTTATTAAACTATTAACAATCAACAATTTACGCTCAACAATTAACGATTAACTCCCGAACCGGCTGGCTGCGGAAACGATCGACACCTCAAACATGGAAAGAAGACTGAAAAGGAAACACCCCGCAGACCTTACGAAGGATATAACCTAACAAACACGAAGATGGTACCCCACTGGGGGTAGCCACTCACGTGATAATCGAACAGATAAAAAATTCTACCAAATATCCAAATTGGACAAATTGAGAATGTAAAGAATTAAATAGATAAAAAAAAGAATTAACGATTAACGATCAACTATCAACGACCAACGATTCACCTATTTGCATCTAAGCGCGGATTAATCCGCGCGCTGCGTCTGCTCTTTGTTAGTTCCATTTTAATCTAATTATTTTTTTTTTAAATAAGTAACTTTTACTTTTTCCCTCTGTTATAAAGAATGTAAGATGCGATGTTTGCGAAGTAATAACATTGTCCAAACCAATCGTTTTGAACAGTAAATTTTCGATAAACTCCATGAAGAATTCGGATGTCATTTACTGCACCTACGACCGACCGCGCGCGGTGATAGGGACCGGTTCTCTTAACACGTTCGTAGCCACGTCACACATATCTATGTGACGGGCATACTTCCGTGGGAGTCCCGTCACCAAAGTATGGGTGACGCTCTTCTTGTTCGAGTTGATTAAATATAGGATATTATATATAGGACATACAATATAAAAATATTAAAAACACATTATACCATACCTTTCATTAATTTATATTCTGGACAATGCAATATTACATTATTCTATATCGCATGGTATTTGTTAAAACATTCCAAACACATTTGATTTCGGGCACTTTGAACAATAGTTGTAGACTCCGTCATCGCTACTCTCCTCATTTTCAAATATATTTTCACACTGTTTACTGAACATTTTGAGGATGGAAAAATCACTGATGTACGTCTCACAAGTATGCTTCTCGACTAAATGAAAGATCTGAAGTATCCGCCGTGAGATCCCTCGGAATACTCCAGCTGGAAAGCTTATCGCTTTCTCCATTTCAGAACTAAATAATCTTTTCTTTACAATGAATCGAAGGCGATAAACAATGAATTCCCGCTTATCGCTCTATTTACGTTCTGCGTTGTCGGATTTGGGCCCCGCAGGAAACTTGGTCGAGTCACGCTGGGTGACGAACGTGTTAAGTAGGGCCATGATGCAAATGGGTTAACCCCTTAATCTACAACTACGGGCATAGCCCGTAGCACGATGATCGGGCCAAGCGTAAATATTACGGGCATAGCCCGTAGTAGGATGATCGGGCCAAATATATTTACAAATTTATAAAGTTATAAATATTTGTGGAATATTTGATAGGTAATTACAACCTGATGCAATAATTGTGGTAGATGCAAGTACTACGAAAAGTTTATTCATACAAAAATCACCAATACAAAATTAATAATCTGAAATGGTGTGATACAATTTGAAACATTCTGGCAGACCCGATCATCGTACTACACAAGTCGTGCGAATGGCTCGGAGGCTGCGCGAGCTTTACGTTTTCGACCCAAAATTCTCCAACGTAAATCGTAGGTTAAGGGGTTAACAATCAAGAGTTAATAATCACGTATCCCGAATTGTGTTTGCTCCGCTATGACGCTAAACCTTTCGCACCTCGCAGCTCGGGGCAGAATGAATCTTTTCCTCGTAACCAAACGTTCTTCTACTTTTCTTTGTTGCCCCTCGATACGCCCACTACGTACGCGTTTGTTAGATGCCCGTGACGGTTGCCGCGTATGCATTCTTCCGAATATTCGGCGAAAGAACCGTAAGAAATCGATGGTACTGTAACATCAACCACATCTCAATCCACATCAGAGATCAGGCCACACACCGAGGGCAAGATAAGGTGGTAACCAGATGTCTATACATCCTTGCTGCCTACCCTCGATATTCTTAAGAATCCACCATAAATCTTGGCATTTTCATGGTTAAGGTGCTTCAGACCAAACAAGCATCTTTTATTTCAAGTGTTCTTTACATTTTTGCCTACTACGGCAAGATACGGGAAAGTTAGTTTTCCTCACGTTCGGTATCTTCCGCTAGCAACCTTCTCTCAGGGGCGGTTTCTTAGGATTTCTCTTAGGACCCTTCCTCACCCACTAACCTAGAAAATTAGTCAATTGACAGCAAAATCTATTTCCTTGACTCTCCTAATGAAAACTTGTCCTTAACAAATCGGCTCTTTTCGTGTCCTTAGACCCACCCATCGCTAGCTTTCCTCCGCCACAACGATCGTCACTAAACTTTTACTGATTTTCCGTCTTTCGAACAGTCAACATCTCTTTACCGGGTTTCTACCCTTAGATCAGTCGCCTACTTAATTTATATAAAGTTGTTAGAGTAAAGTGTAATTTAACTCGATTGTGACTATTGGGTGCATAATAAAGTGTAATAGAAAGAAAGTTAATAGTTGTGTTGCGGCTCAATCTTCTTGTTTCTGTAATCTGAGTCACAAGTTTACGTGACAGTACATTAGACCTTACGCTTTGAAGGTATAGCGCTTTGTGTCGCGAAGTCGTTGGAAGGTTTCGTGGTCGAGTGCCGCCACAGCTTCTTTTGGAAGAACATGGAAATACGTGGAACGTTGCGTGGATCGATGACAGAAGTCTCGCTGCGATTTGGAAAAACGGAAAGATCGATAGCCGGTGGTGGTTTTGTGTACGGGCCGTTTCGTCTTTCGCAGCGGCCACCACCGGTCCCTCCGACCGTTGCTCTTGCTGCAGGCAGGCTAACGGGAAAATAATACCCCGTTGATTGGCAATTTAGCCTGAGATTGCACCGACGGGAAACTCCTCGAGAAGAGCGAAAGAAGGAATGGAGGGACGGAAAGCGAGAGAAAGGAAGGGCGAACGGCGATGGCGACAGGCTAACAGCGAGGAAACGAAGATCGGCGCCGTTTCCTCGCCATCGCCGCTCCTTCCGTTTTTAAACGCTATCCCGTTTCTTTGAATTCGCTTTACTCGATTACGGCGTATTTTAATTCGCCGTCTTTATCGTTGCTCTCGCCACGCTGGAAACCGTGCGCGAGACCCACTTTCAAGTAGAATAACCGGCGAAACGGTAAGCCAGTTTCTGTGTCGAACATCGCCGTCAACTTTCGACAATCAAAACGTTGAAAATCAAAACAGTCGACTTCTAATCGAGTGTTTTTTTAATCCCAGTGTTTCGAGATTTTCCAGTCGTACGAGATCGTCGTCCCGCCGTCGTTTCTTCTCGTCAAACATCCTCGAGTCGTCAAACACTTTTGTCCACGTAAATTGCTAAACGGAAGAATCGCGCAACGAGATGGCAAGAGACGCGCGGGACGACGGCGGCACAAGGCAGGAAAGGTCGCGCCGGGTCGTCTATCTGAGATCGAGAGGGGTCGAGATCCTCCGAATTGGCTCGTTTATTAGAGCTCCGCTTCCATTTGTTCCTTGTCGGGCGACAGCGCTCGAAAATTTCGGGGCTAATTCACGCGCTTTAATCGCTCGGCTCATTTGACGCGGCGCATGAAAAACGGCTGCCGATAAATTTTGACAGTATTCTGTCCATTGCATTGCAATAATACCGGACCATATATTAGGGTGGTCGCGGGACGATGTCCATCGCGGGCGAGGGTGGCCGGGGGTGGCCGAGGGGTGTACGAGGGGAAGGCTGGCTGGAGGGGAGGCAGCCGAGAGCAAGGGGGTGGGCCGTGGGCTTTCGTATAGTTTGCCGGTAACATATTACGAATTAATACCAACTGCTCCGGTGAAATATTACTGCAAAATACTGACCGTTATTTGCGCTCGCGAGCGCGCGTGGTAGGCGCGCGCGCGCGTTCCCCAGCGCCAACCAATTGCCTGGCACTTTCGCATTTTTGTCAGGCCGTCTATATTCTTCCGGAATTTATTTCGTGAGAGCGCGAGACGCCGCCTCTCGGCCTACTTGGCGCTCTGCACCGGGCAATACGACTTTGAAAGTTGAATTTCCAACATATCGCGACGCACGCGCTCGCCTCTTCGTTGCTACCGTTAACCGTAAACGCACCACCACCAGCTCCTTATTTTCGCATGTACGCGAACGTGAATTGCAAAGGTAAACGCCAGCACGTCGCAAGATGTAAATTCACGCGCGGCAAAGCAGCCTCGTAAACGTCGATATAATGGAAAAACTGGACTCGTTGCGTAGCGTGGAAGCGACGTGAAATTGCTTGGTCGATCGTACACCGTGTCGTATAAAAGGACGTACGGTTGACGGCGGGCTTTCTGTTGTCAGGAATCGGCACAGTTACAACCGATTACCATCTACCGATGCTTCTGGTAATCCGAAAAACCAGCGGGTCCGTAGCGTTCGCGTTTTCGCCGCGCCTCCGTTAACAAAGCGTATAGTCGCGCGTGTGTGTGTAGATAGGAACACGACGTGGAATATATGTTTGGAACGCGAGCATAAATTCACGAAAAATCCATCGAAGGCTACTCCAATTAAGAACGTATCCCTCGTGTCGGGTCTTTGCTCCGGTCCCTACAGCCAGCCTTCTCGAGATCAAATTCTCTCGGGCACCTACTGCGGGTACGCTAATGACTTTCGATGCGCGTTTAATTGGCGCGGGAAACGAAAAAAGGAGGAAAGGAAAATAAGAAACGAGGGTGGAAGAACGGGCCGGACGAGAATCGCTTAGGCTTAATCAATCCGCTCGTTACGGGCCGCGCGCCCGCCCGATTGAATAACTAACGATTTTCACGCGAGTCTCGTTAAAAATGCTTTTACCCTGATCACCGTTAGCTTTTTTTCGGCCTAGCCCCCATCGCCGTCAACGTCGCCGCAAGCTCTTTCTTGCCTTCCAGGTTCCCCTATTTTCTCGTATGAATCTCGCGTGTTCCTCGTGGCCATCGAAAGTCTTACAGCTGAGAGCGTCGTTAATTCGATATCGGCTCTTTTCTTTTGGAAGATCGTCGAAGGGACAGCGGACTGCGACAGATCGGTGAGGCTGGAAACAAGCGGCGGATTATCGCAGCTGTTTTAAGAGGCGGTTGTATTTTCAATTTTCAGGAATAAAAGTTAATTTATTTAGGAAATTTATATTGCAAATCCTTGGTTGGCGTACAAAACGCGCCGGTATTTGAGTAATTAAAGGGGCGGAATAAAAATTCTGCCAACTTAAATCGCGCAAATGAATCAGCGATGCATAAATATAAATTACATGTTTGGCGAAATACCGTTCGGCCGGTGGTGCGCGATATAATTTTAAATTTAATTAAAAATAATGAACCCCATTGTATTCGTAAAACCCGCGTTAAATGATATACCGCCGTAAGTGTATTATACCCGTAAACCCATAAATTTCCAAAGACAATTTTCCAAGCTTCTTCGGGGCGTTATCGATCGTTCGAATATCCGACTGAAACGGAAAAAAAGAAAGAAACAGAGAGGAACGGAGGAGGAGGGCAGAAGCCTAGCGGCAGAAACGGCAAGAGAAGGGAAAAGAAACGCGCACAGGGAGAGAAAAGTAGCGTCGAAGAGATACAGAGTGGGCGATGAATTTCGCGAACACGGCGAAGACGAGCGAAACGAGATTTTCAGAAAGGAGACGATTTAATCGAGCGTGTTCAAAAGGTGCGATCTCTAGATTGCAGGATCGTTGCGTGTCGCGGCATGCGCCGGTAATTATTACTAAACAAACTCATTAAACCGGGACGATCTGGTCTGGGTGAACGGCGACCACGCGTGAAACTTTGATCATGCCGCGAATCGAGCGTAGGATCAGCGATCGCAGGATCGGGTAAACGCCAGGCTGACGTTAAATTACCGCATCGGTAAGCGTGTCATACGCCAATTAAACGACCGCTATTTTCTGCACCGAAATTGATAATCGCGATTAAAAGCCGAAGGGCCGGTGACACGTGTGAAAGAGCGAGCCGCGCAAGATCGCAATTACACTTTTTCGACGTGACAGCTCCGGGCTGTGTAAAAATACCTTTTTTTTTTTCCTCTCTATGAAGCCGCGTCGTTGTTTCGATGCAATGACAAGTTTTATGCGATCCCGCTTCACCGCCTATCTTCGTAAATACATTTAAACGTCTGTCCGCAAGGGGAGAAATCTGGGCAACAGAGAAAGGGACAGGAAACGACCTGGCAGCGACAGAGAACGAGCGAAAGAGAACAGGACGACTAGAGAAGGAAAGAAATGGAACGAGATAAAGATCGGAGTATCCTCTTTTCCTTCGATGTTCCAGCACACACATGCACAGAGAGAGAGAGAGAGAGAGAGAGAGAGAGAGAGAGAGAGAGAAAGGGAGGGAGAGAAAAATCGCGAGACGAAGCCAGTCGGCGATTCGCAGATGATTTATTCCGGTTACACCTGATTCCGTTCAGGCGCCATGAATATCATCCGGCGGGCTGCCTACCGTCGGTCGCTTCGATTAAGCGAAATTATTAACGCGGCGCTCGATAAACTAATTTTCATTTCTGATATTTTAGCCAATTATGAAATGTAATTATTTTCGCACCGGCCGTCGTTTTAATATCGCGCCACGGTATTGGTGTCACCGACAACCACTGAACCCGCGTGGTTGTGTCGCTAAATGTGGAATGACAATTTGCGCGTCGGCCCGATCCGCTTCCTATCTTCGCACCTTCCTCCTGTTCCATCCTTTCCTTGCTTTGATTCTGCGAAAGGAAAAACGATGCCGCGCAGAAAAACGCTGTATCGTCACGCTCGTTTCCCAATGAGAAACAAAGTGACCGAGAAGGAGGTGGTGCAGCTGCGGGTTCGGTTGAAGCAACCGAGGGTGGGGAAAGTGGAAAAAAAGGAGCGTAGAATCGTCGATGCGGCTAACTGGAGATTCATGAATATAATAGGGTCCGGTTCGATTGACCTCTCTCTTTTTCCCTTTCAGTATCCCAGCGAGAGAGAATGTTTTTTTTATTTTGGAAATCATATCGAAACCCCATACGTTTCGGGACTTTCACAGGCACCGGACGTTTGCAATGGTAATTCGTGGCACCGTGGAAAAAAAAACTACGAATGGCGATGGAGGTTGAAACGAGGGGGAGGGGGAGGGGAGCAGCCATCGATCACGAGTCTGTTTACCGATTTTTCCACAGGCGCCATGTGGATATTTGTAATTACAGAACCGAAGCTGCCACGGTCAGTTTTTATTCGCGATTCGAACGACGATTTTTAATTTCGGGTAATGAAGCGCCACTGGCCCCGCCGCTGTTGATATTCGTTATTAATTTTTAATCGCCGTTCCGTTCGGTCCAGATGTCGAATATTGTCTCGCGGTGAAAATTCGCCGAAAAAAAGAGTCGCTCTATTTTTTCCACGGCCGGCGTACTCTCCTCCTCCGCCGCCCCTCGTTTTTGTCTTCTCTTCCGTTCGCGCGCCCGCTACGCTCTCCGCCCCGTCTCCCTTCGCTTCGGTTCTCTCGCGATTGCTGTGTAAATTTCAGCATAGCGGTAGCACGGTTCGCCTTCGCGTCGATGCTCCCTTCTTCTTTTTCGAAACGAAACGGGGCCGTTAGGTTTCCGCGCGTTTTTCCACACACTAGATTACACCGAGTAGACAGAGGAACGGACTCGAGCAATTTGTCGGCGTATCAAAACGAAATCAAGCCGGCAAGATAAACGTTTCGCTGTCGACTCCATGCATATTAATTTTAAGCCACGAAAAAGCCAGCTTTTGCGTCCTCGCTCTTTCCCTCTCGATCCGCTGCCTCGCACCACAGCCACCGCCCCTCCGCCGCTGGTTTCCAATGCGCGTCCGCGTACTCTTTTCCTCTGCAGCTTTTGCCGGACTGTAGCTGCATCTAAAACGCAAAACAAGGCAATCCGCGCGATCGGCAAACTCGAAACAATTATTTTTCGATCGGTGGACTTGGCGCGTAAAAACGGCGCGCAATTACGAATTAATGCACCTGGTCGGTGGAAAAAAAAATAGAGACAGCCGGTGATCATCGGCGTACAGCTCGCTCGTTTCCGATTGGAATTTAAAAACAACATTATTCTTTGGAATTAGCGGCGGTCCATGGCGGCCGGCCGGTGTAGCCCGCGCTCTCTGGTATCGCGAGAACGGATTCGAGCGCCGACACAAGCGTCAGGCTGGCGCTTTTAAAAGCGCGTTCGGCGAAATTAAAAGTTTATTAATCGAAACGGGACGCGGTCGGAAAGAACGTAAGCGAGCGAACGAGCGAGCGAGCCGCCGCTTGAAAAGAATCGAGCTGCAACCACCGAGCGTAATAATAAAAATTGCCCGAGCGAAGTTCCAGCATCGTATAAGCCGGAATAATACCGGTCGTTACGGTGGTTCGCGTAACGCGATATAATATAATAAACAAACCGCGGTCTCTTTATTATTACGTTGGAAAACGGTTCTCGAGCGCTGTTAGCCGTCCACCCACCGCCCACTCGTC
The DNA here is from genome assembly GCF_014825855.1 of Bombus pyrosoma. Classification (NCBI taxonomy): domain Eukaryota; kingdom Metazoa; phylum Arthropoda; class Insecta; order Hymenoptera; family Apidae; genus Bombus; species Bombus pyrosoma. Next base: position 5,153,553 of record NC_057776.1, read on the forward strand.
GCGTCGTCGTCGAACCGAGTCACGCGGCCATCGACTTATCCAGCCTCGTCGACCGTTTACAGAGAAACTCGTGGCATCTCTGGACGGAAACGCGGATCGTTGGCCGTGGACGAACGATTTTCCCGCTAAGAAGAAAAGCGTCGACACACGTGCTACGTCTATTAGCCGGCAAAGTAGTCGACGCACAAACCCTTCGACGTAAAAAGGTTGCGCGCCAGAGTCGCTTTAAGGCGGCTGCCTTATTGCCTTCACTGAATGGCTGAATGACTCGCGGTGGCGTGGTGACTTTTTCCGGTGCATGCAAAAAATAAGAGAGCGTTTTTGCTCGAGAGCGGACAATAGAACGGAGGTCATCGGTGAGAAACGCAGAGGATGATACGTTGGCGTGGGAGGGTGGCGCTCGCTCTCGACCGACTACGAGGAAGAACCGGCGGTAAAGAGAAGGCGGCTACTGCCGCTGCTGCTGCTGCTGGCACGGGGTCACGGGCTGGAGGGAGCGGCCGAGTCGGTGGAACGGGCACGGAAGAGAGGGGGCGGGAATCTCGGCTTCAAGTATTTCGCTCTTTGATGTGCGACCTGCCCCAAACTCGGCAGTCCGTGCCACCCTTTCCAAGTGGCTCAGCCGGCTTCAAAGAAAGTGCCTTGGGACCACCCGCCACCACCCCGTTCTCCTGCACCTTCCTACAAAACCCTACCGGTATTCCGTATTATACCGCCACAGCCAGCTAACTTTCTTTCCGGAGAGACTCTCCTTTCGGCTTTCCGACGTTTGCTCGGAAAGAAGGAACGCGCCAAGGGAGAAAAACCCGAGGTTAACTTCTCTCGACCAGGAGAATCCAAAAACTTTCGCGAATTACTTTTCGATCGGCCTTTGATTCGCCGGACAAATATTTTCTTGACGGTTGGCGTGTCGTCTCGCTATCGATACGCCGAGCGAAACGCGCGGCCAAAGCGTAACGACAAGCGGAAATCATCTCGGAATTCGTCGAGTCGCTTAAACGCGGTCTCGTTATGCGATTTGCCGTTCTCTCCCAGGGGAACGAGGCGATTTACGCGTAAAGTCGCGGGACCTTGTCGAAGCCCGAGCAGCAAAGTTTTCGAGGGAAAGCGTATCTCGGCTCGGAACGAGCCGGTAACGTCGTTTATTCGGCGTTTCTTCCGGAAAAACAGCGCCGGGTCATCAAGGATCCGCTTTACGAACTAAACTTCGTTGCTTGGCTGTTCGCGCCTGCTTTTTCTCGCGTAATAAGCACTCGAGATGAGTTCATCCACGCGACGTCGATGGAGACGGTGAGGAGATGCAAACGCGAAAGCAACGAAGGAAGACGCGCACCAACCGCTGCTCGTAATTTTCAAACGGTTAGAGAAGGTCGGTCGATACTGTTCACGGTTCGATCTCCTCGTCCATGGACAACTGATTTTCGTGCAATATCATTATTATATCTATTAGCAGGCACTCGATACTATTAATAATTAATCGCCGGCTAATATTCCGCATTTGCCTACGCGCATTTCCATCGGCGTCTCTCTGTCCTCTGTGCGTCGAACCTTCGCTCTCCGCAGCCCCTCTGGCTCTCGTAGCTGCCACAATCTCCCATCCTCCGTTCTCCACGCTGTTTCCACCTGCAGTTCCCAATGATCTAGGATCACCGGATACGTGGAATACCTGGAAAATATCTGTCCTTCTGATAAAGCGTATCGATGCGACCACATATCCTGCAGTTAGCCGTCTCTCTGCGCCGCTATCGTTCGTCCAGATATTATCGTTGCTGGAAATTTCCCATCAAAGGTATTCGATGACGCGCTGCAGGATCGCGTTTTATCTTACGCCGAATGGCAATGTACGCGAACCCGAAGGTGAACAGTCGACGTTTGGCATCGTGCGGATCGAACGATCGTTACTTTCGCTGGCGCCTAGCCAATTCCACCACATTTCTTGCATAACTCATCGCCGCACTCTTCTACAAAACGGAATCTTGCCCGTGATAATATTAATCGTCCCCGGAATAATCGACATCGTTCAACGATCGTCCGCGTTCGTCTCGCTGAAAGTTGCCCAGGCGAGTAAGCTACTTTGCGTGTCTAGACGGTGGAGGAGACGAAAGCTCTGCCTTACGAGGCTGTCTTTACGGGGATTCAGAGCTTTCGATCGACACGACGAAGGAAAAAATAAAAAGGAAAGAAAAGAAAGTTTGTCCGGTATGGAAGTTGTTCACCACGGACCACGGCTAGAATCGGAAATCCTGCACGCCGAAGGTGAAGCGGGGAAGAGCGGAGGAACGAGCGAGCCACGAGAGAGGGACGCTAGCTCCATATATATTCACGGGGAAAACACCTGTGGCTCCGCTCGTTAGATTCGCGCGACTTTTCCAAAGATAGTAAGAGCTATCCTCCTCGCTCTCGGTTTCTCTCTTCGTCCCACCACCCCCAACACCCGCCATCCTCCGCCCTCGGTTTCCAACAAGCTACCTGTTCGACCCGTCGCGCCGTCGTCTCCTTTCCCGACAGTCTCGTAAATTCTTTCGCCCTCGAAAATAGTTGGCTCGGATCCTATAACGGAATCTCGATCCGCAAGAATAGAGATCCTTGCTTCGACTCGCGATCGCGCCTTCTTCGCCCGCGATATCTATTTCCAGACGAACTCCTGGTGTTCGTGCGAGTTTCAAGACCACCTAATACCTCGGAATAAGTAAGCGCCAGCATATTTTACGCCCTTATCGGCATCTATCTTTGCTGGGTTATTCGCTCGAATTTCCATGTTACACCGCTACGAATAACACGGCTGCGAGACGGAATAAAGGCACCGAATATAGCGGATGGAACGTAATTAAACGATATGTAGGCGCCATCGATGAACACGACGGTTCTTAACGACGTCGATTGCTTGCTACGAGACTGTGGAATCGCGAGTCGTAGCTGGCCAAAGGATGAAGAAAGAAACCGTAGACCGTGTATTATACGCGGATCGGAAGGCGAGTAAATGGCGACAAGTGAAGGAAGAATCGATGAAGAGTGTAAAGTGGGAGAAAAGCGGAGGAGGCGAGATTAGACCGGGGCGAGGGGAGATGGTCGGTTAGTTTAGACGGTGTTTAACGCGGGTTTACGTGGCGATCGGTCGATGGGAGAAACAGTGCCGGTGGCTAGTCCAGGATAGTATTTAGGCGCGGTCCTAGGCCGGTTCGCGGAGATACCGGCCGCTAATGCGCCGGAATAGATTAATACCGACCAATAGGAACGTCGATCGAACGGCCTGGAGCACATTACTCAATTATTTACGCTTCATTAAGTATATATCCAATAGCGGCGAGTGTGGAGCGCGCACGAGCTTCACCGACACGCCGGGGACGAGGTAGGAAGAGGAGGAGAGTAGAGGAGTCGCAGAGGGTGGACGTACGAAGCCCGGTACGCCAGCGTTCGTGCTGTCGTGCCGGTGTGCGCAAACATCCCGTCGCAGCGTACGCGCTTACCTACGCGTAAGTACGCGTTTCCCAAAGCGTCAGCTAGGCCCAGGAACACGAACACGAACACGAGAATCGCGTTCAACTCCGTTTCCACGCGTCGATGGATACAGACGCACAGCAGCACGCTTTGTCTCTCTCTCGGTCTCTTCATCTTCCTTTCTCTTTCCTTCCCACGCTCTACCATTCCGCCGTACTCCGTACACTGGCGTACGAGAGAAGGCGGGCGCGCGCGCGCGCGCGCGCCATGTACCACCACTTGTACATAATGTATGGGAGTATGTGTCGGTAGGTAAGCGACCACCTCTAGCTCACCGAGGTCTAACTTAATTATTCGAGAAATTCAGCGATCCATTCCTGCACCCTCCGTTCTGCCACTCTCTGCTGTTCGGTCCTGCGCCCCTCGGCCGCGTCCACTTGCTCGCACCCTCCTGCGATCCCTTCGAGAGCCTGCTGTGTTGCCGACCATTCGACAACCAGACGAGTCCATGAAAATCGATCTCGTCCGTATTCGATCCTTGTTGCGTCGCGACACCGCGTCGCTGCCGAGCGATCGTCCGTCTCTCGATACGCGATCGGAGGTCGCACGCGCATTGTTCTCCGCCGCCTCGCACGCACCACCGCCGATATTTAAATGAGTTGCAGCTCGCGCGGAACACCCGTGGAGGAGGAGTAAAAGCAGAGGAGGAGGGATGGCTGCGCGTATCGGTATACCGGAACAGATAGATCGTCGGTCCCGATAGAGTCCCGGGAGACTTTAATTATCATCGCGTATGAAGTATTTATATGGCAGGAAGCGCTTAAATAATATTTCTTCGAGTAGCGAGGGACCGCGAGACCGCGCAAGGAGCGTGTTGTAGCAGACGGGAAGGAGCGCCGCGTCGTTTCCAGATGGGAACGGGATATTGCGAACGCTCCGGCTCGCTTCTGATCCAAGCGGCCGATAGGGACGCACGGTGCACGGGCTGCCCAGTGGGCGGAATCGACTTTTATCGGCCGGAAGTCAAAAACAATAAGCGCGAAAAACGGTTCCAAGTGTCCCGGGATACGAGAGATATAGAGGAAGACAGAGATGGAGGGAGCGGACGAGGAAGAAACGAGACACGCGATTCTTCCGTTCGCCCAGCAACTTTTGCACGCGTCCTCCTCCCCCTCCTCCTTTCTTTCCTTTTCTTTCATTCCGCCGAATAAACAGCAATAAAATTTCCCTTGTTCGCGCGATCGTCCGCCGGGACCACAATCCCGGCCGTTCGTGTCCGAGCGTCGGATCATCCTGGCTTCGATCCCGGAACGGATCGATCGTCGAGTAATTAGCGCGCACGGCCAAAGGTGCCCGCGGACATTATCGTGGCTCAGAAACGAGCCTCGACACCTATTAAAGGCGGAGCACGTCACGGTAATAGCCACAACACCATTAGCATGAGAGTAGACCGACCGAGAAGAGAGCGAAGCGGAGCAGAGAGGAGAGACAAGTGAGACTGGCGGAAAGTGGAGAGCGAAGATGAAGCGAGAGACAGAGAGAGAGAGAGAGAGAGAGAGAGAGAGAGAGAGAGAGTCACAGACGAACTCTGACTGTAGAGCTGAGTCTAGAGGAGAAGGCAAAGCGGGTGGTGCGCGGCTTGTAGAAGAATGCCACGCGTATAATCTCGCGCGGAAAACGATTCGGTAGTCGAATTAAGCCGATAAATTGATTCGACCCCTCGGGTCGTGTTCTCGCATCGTAATTACGCGGATTAAGCTGAACCGTGCGTTGGCGCGCGCGCGCGCGCATCCCCTCCGCACGGCATTTCTATGGGAAAAATTACAACGTTAGGTTTTCGTAAATAATTAGGCCATTCGGTTGTTGGAATATTTGTTGAGGGGGAGAGAGCGAGAACGACACAGCAGAGGAGGATAGAAGGACGAACGTAAGAAATATGAATCGCGTTAAACGATGGAAGATTTGCTGGTTGTTTCGCAAGCATAGTCGTAAAATCGAGGAAGTGACTCATTAACGAACGATCAACATCCGCGAATAAAATAATTGCTCGAGATAAAGTTATCGGTTAGCGATCGCGGCAACGCGCGTTACGCTAATCGCTCGGCGATACAGCGCGCCGGTTAAAAACGCTGTCGTCGTATTTTGCCTGGCGAGTTTTTACGACGTGTACCGCGACACGCTCGTCGAGTGCTTATCGGTAGGCGAGGAAAAAAATAGAAACGCGACACGCTAAGCGTTAAGGCATGCTCACGCTCTCGATTCGCGATCAAATCGTTTTTCATTTGGCGATGGTGCGCGATCGTGGCACGCGCCTCCAACGAGGTGACAAAAGCCACGTTGATTTTTTTAGATTCCTATCGGACTTGTTCGACTCCAACTGAACATCGATCTTTCTTGCTTCCCTACGCCGCCGTGTAAAACAACGTCGCTTTAAGGTCAAAGCTCCGGCGGTTTCATAGACGCTTTCGTTGTTTATCGTACGCACCGTTTAAGACAGCTTGCACGATTTTCAAAGCGGAATTACAAAGCGGCAGACACTTTTGTAGGATCGCGGAACTACGTGCGTGAACAAAGTTTCGCCGTGAGGTTGCACACGCGAAAGAAATGCCTTTGAAGGTCGAGAGAAGAAGTCACACGGCTTAACAACATTGTCGAAAGGAAGCGAAAGAACGCGAGAATGAAGAGATTAGGACTGTAGAGTCTCGCTCGGAGGCTTCCGCTAATGATCGAATTCGTGCACCGGCAGAGAACGCGCGGCAATGCGTTAAATTTATACCTAGCGAGTTCACGAGAGGAACGCGAGTCGCGCGCTCCGACGTTACTCCATTCGCGCTTCTCCCCGACTAATCGCCTCGCTGATTCGCCCGACCGTGCGCAAACAGAGGAGACGGTGAAACAAAGGGTACCGAGATACCTTCGGTTAACTCGCAGCCGAACACTCGAATTGACGTAAGGCTAACCGATAGACGGACGGACGGTGGTGTTGTTTGGCGTACGAGGGCCAAGTAAAGAGGTTTGCACGATCCTACAAAACCAAAGCATATGTATATATGCGCATACGCGCACGGACCCGTCAGCTAGGTAGCGGGTATACTGCGTCGCTTATGATTCAGCCACGCTATACATAGAAGTCCGCCCTACCCCTTGGCTGTTCGCTATATTCGATCATAAAGTGCATTGCCTTTCCTCCTGTCTGCCAGTCTGCCTGCCTGGTTGCCTGGTTGCCTGGTTGCCTGCCTGGTTGTCTGCCAACCAGCTTACTCTGCTCGCCTGCTTTGCCTGCTAACTGCTAACCTATCTACCTTGCTACCAAGCCAGCCTTTTCACTGGACAATCTCGCCACGGTTCGCTTTGTAGATCGCCGCCCTGACTCGACTACCTCGGCGCTAGCTCTCCACGTCCATTGTTTCTGCGACCTGCTCCTTTCTTTCTTTGCTCGCTGCTTCGTCGACTTAAAACAGGTAGAAGATTCCGTGGCTGCCGGACTTTGCGTGAATGTGCTATGCATCGATATGGGCGCAGTAGCAATTAACAAGAATTAGCGAGCTCGTTGTTTGCGGCCCCGTTACTTGCACAGAGTTAGAGGCGTTCCCTTTTAAGCGGGTCAATGCCAAGGCGAGATGTCTATATATTTAAGTAGCGGCGACCGTGAGGGCGCGGCGAGAACCTAAAGATTTCGTGTAATCGATAACTGGTGCTTTAAAAAGGCAAAGCTGATTCGAATACGACGAGTAAAAATGTAGGAAAGTCGATGAATTTCGACGTGCGAGCAGTTTGGAAGGTGCGACGATTTCGGCCGGTGGAGAGTTGTAGCCGGATCCGTCGTCCCGTTAAATTTCCGTGCGAGTCGCCGTGATACAGCGGTAATTACGTTACTTCCATTACTTACGTTCAAACGCGATATAACCTCGGCCGTAGCGCGCAACGTTTTAACGTTTCAAGACTTTCGCGACGCTCGAGATATATCAAGTACGAAGACGGTTGGACGACTGAGGATTTTTCAAAGTTTTAAGCACTGCTAATTTCGCGCAACGAAAGTTTCGAAAGGCTGTGTGCGTGGAGATGGTCTCATCGGCTGGACACGAATCGCCTCTTCCTTTGCGGCTATCGTCGGTGAGACGCGAACTTGGCGTGGCCCGACATCGTGTCTTTTTTCTTTTTTTTCTCTCTTTGCTCCCCTTTTCCTTCTTTTCTCGCGGCTGCACTTCAACGTCGTCGCACAGACGACTACGAACATAAGTAAATAGCGTTTCTCTCGGAAAGACGGAAATTACAAGCATACGCAGCCTTCGCGTACGTACAGAAAGAATACGTTTGTATTTTCCTTCTAGCCGTAGCAGAGAGATCGCGGACGATATTTCATTCGATATTGCAGTCCCGGCATTATTTCTCTATTTCAGTAGCCGGCGCGTTCCCCGTCCCCTGGTCCCCCATTCCCCTGGTCCCCCATTCCCCCGTTCCCTGTTCCCCGTGCCTCTCTGCTCTAACACGGCTGCTCGCCGCCGTTGCCACGGCCCACCCCTCTCTGCTGCCGCCGGAAAATAAATTGTTTAATTTATATTAAAAATAAATAGAACCACGGAGAACGAGAGCCCGATTCGAGCGGCGCAGCGCCGCGGACGGCCCGAGAAATATTACTTTTAATATTAGCATTCGCCCTCGCGCTACCCCTGCTACACCCCGTCCCCTTCTTCTGCCTCCGCCGTGCCGCCCGTCGCCCCTTCGCCGTTCCTCTAGGTCGCTCTCGCACAGCCTCCTCCCACCTCCAGCTCTTCCTGCCCACCCCCGTGCTCACCGGGTCCCGTTGTCGACAGTCTCCGTCAACCCCCTCTCGACAGCCCTTACCATCGCGTTCTTTTCGCTCCTTCTGTTCCGTTTCCCCTTGGCTGTCCAGTCTCTCTCTCTCTCTCTCTCTCTCGCTCGCTCCCTCTCTCTCTCTCTCACTCTCTCTCTCTCTCTTTCTCTCTTTTTTCTTTCTTTCGAATTGGCCGGCTGTACACCGCGTTCTCTGCTCGGACGCGAGCTTCTGCCAGACCACGCGTGAGTTACGCGCACGGGAACAACGCGACGAAAGAACCGGATGAAAAATTTATCGCGACGTTTCCAAGATCGATTCGTCGTTCGCGCCTGCAACCGGTTTCGTCGCCAGCGTATATTCCAGGTGATTTTTCAAACGCTTCGAGACAAAGGCGGAAACTTCTCGATGGATAATCGATTCGAGGAAACCGTTCGACGCGTGGCAGAAACTTTTAACGAAGCGAAATATCCGGTCGGCGAAGAAAACGCATGCGCCCGTAGATGGAAAGATCAAGCGATGATTTTCGCGCAGTTTCAAAGGGACGCAGTGTGCTGGAGTGCGCGATCCAGCGAGCGCATCAGCGTGTCCGATAAAGCAGCCTGCAACTGGCAAGACGCGCTCAACGTTCTATCGGTTTCGCTTAGCGCGCTTTTTTCACCATCGATTAACGACTTACGAAAGACGTTGGAAACGCGGCGGTAAAATGTAGCAGTTAGTCGACGAGATGCGTTGATCGCGGTCCGGTCGGTTGGCGAAACTCTGGGAGCCGCGAGGCGAAAGAGTCGGTGCCGGTGGCAGCGGCGGCCGAGGAGGACGATGCTCCCCTCGGTCGGCCTCTGCTCGCTTTCCTCGCTCTCCCCTCGGGCCCTGCCTCACCCTTCGCTGCGAAGCCTCCTGCTGCAGCTGCCTCCGCGCTCCTACCCAGCCACCCCCGTACCCGCGCCCGCGCCCTCTATATAATGTACGGAGCGCGAGCGAGATGAATGGCAAGACGGCGACGAATATTTCATGAGACGCA